>NW_015386681.1:1004660-1110206 GCF_001527695.2 Protobothrops mucrosquamatus | reverse complement strand
GGGGGAGAGAGAAGGAAAGGAGCAGAGTTTGAGACCCGGGTTCGAATTTCCCTCTCCCTCCTTTTCAGCTTTTTCTCCTGGGCTGCACAAGAGCCACAAATGAATTAAAAGAGGCTCTTGCTGTTCGGTAATTTTTCCGAGCTCTTGAAATGCTCGATTAGTCTAAAATATTGCCTGAATTTTCTCCTTCCTCGCTCGCTCACTCGCTCCTTCCCTCCCCTGCCTCTTTCTCCCTTCCTTCCTGTCTTCCTCCATTCCTTCTTCTCCTTTCTCTTTCCTTCCTTTCTTCCTTCCTCTATTCCCCTTCCCTTCGCCTTCCAGCAATCCTTCCTTCCTTTTTCCCTCCCTTTCTTCCACTTTCCTTCTTCTTCCTTCCTCCATTCTCTTCCTTCCTTCCTTCCTTCCTTTCTCCCTCCCTTTCTTCCTTCCTTCCCTCCCCTCTTCTCCTCTCCCCCTTCCTGCTTTCCTTCCTCCCTCCCTCCCTCTCCTTCCATTCCTTCTTCTTTCCTTCCTTCCTCCATCTCTCCTTTCTTCTTCCCCTCTTTCTTTCCTTCATCCATTCCCTCCCTTCTCCTTCCATCAATCCTTCCTTCCTCCCTCTCCCTTTTCCTTCCTTCCTTTCTCCTTTCCTTTCTTCCCTCCTTCCCTTTTCTTTTTCCTTCCTTCCTTCCCTCCTTCTCCCTCCCTCCCTTTTTCTTTCTATCTTCCTTTCTTTTTCTATCTATCTATCTATCTATCTATCTATCTATCTATCTATCTATCTATCTATCTATCTATCTATCTATCTATCTATCTATCTATCTATCTATCCATCCATCCATCCATCCATCCATCCATCCATCCATCCATCCATCCATCTTCCTTTCCTTCCTTCCTTCTTTCCTTCCTTCTCTTCTCTTCTCTTCTCTTCTTCCCCCAATCTCCATAAAAAGACAGAACCCTTTAAGACACTTTACCACCCGGCAAATATCCACCCTAAAGAATAGAAAAGAGCTGGAAGGGACCTGGGGTATTCTGGGAGTTGAAGTCCACCCATCTTAAAATGGCTCAGGTTGGGAAGCACCGCTCTAGGGCAGGGCTCTCCAAACTTGGCAAACTTTAAAACTTGTGGACTTCAATTCCCAGAATCCCCCAGCCGGCATGGCTGACTGAGGAATTCTGGGAGTTGAAGCCCACAAGTCTTTATCGTTGCCAAATCTGGAGAGCCCTGTTTCTAGGGAGATCAGTCAACGTGGAAAGAGAGAAATGCTACAAAAAGAGGCTTCCATGGGTAGGACTTCAACTCCCAGAATTCCTAGACAGCACGCAGAGACTTCTGGCCCTTGAAGTCCACCTCGCAGGGAGAGCGGGTGCAAAGGGACAACAGCGCTGCAGGACCACCCTAAAGGACCCCTTTTCCAATGTCTAAGCCAAGCTGGAGCTCTGGCATCACAAAGGCCCAATTTTGTGACCGAATCCTTCCGCAGCGGTTTCCCAGAAGAGGCAGGAGCCATCTCTTCAGTCATTGGTGTCTCCTGCTGGAGAAGGGGGCTGGACTAGATGGCCTCCAAGGTCCCTTCCAGCTCTGTGATTCTTTCTACCTGCTTCAGTGAGGGTCTTAGACAGGGGTCTTCAAACCTGGCCCTTGGATGACTTGTGGACTTCAACTCCCAGAATTCCTCAGCCAGGCACGCGTGCCTGGCTGAGGAATTCTGGGAGTTGAAGTCCACAAGTCATCCAAGGGCCAGGTTTGAAGACCCCTTGGTCTTAGACGTCCCCTGGACCCCCGATTCCTCTGAGCCTGTCCTCCCTCCAACCAGCCCCCCCCCCGGGGGAAGGCGCCCTGCTACTCACATGGGCTGGCCAATGGAATTACCAATGGGGAGGGATATAGCTGTAGGTGGGGGTCCCCTGCGCTCGGTACGTTGGCACTGAGACGGGATGCGCCCCCAGCGCGGTGTGTTGTGGGGTCGTCAGCAGAGTCCCTGTGACGGGGGGGAAGGAAAAACCAATTTAGAACGGCCGCCGGTAGATTCCAACCTTTTCCTGAAGCATCGTGCAGCTTGGCTCGCTGGCTTGAGCTACCGGAGAAAGCTCCCCAGCTGACTGTTGTGCCCGAGGGTGGCCCCCAGGAAGTGCCTCCAAACTGAGGGGTCAGCCTGGTCCAGAATCTGCTTTTCTGCTCTTGCCTTAACTTGGGAGCTACAGGATAAGTCTTGGACAAAGTCGAACTCGGCACCGCTTCATTTATTTTCATTTAGTGACTTCATTTAGTGACCATTTCAACTTACGACGCCACTGGAAAAAAGCCACTTAGGACCATTTCCCACACCGCCGTTGCAGCATCAAATGACCAAATTGCAGACGCTTGGGCAACTGACTCGTATTTATGACGGGTCGCAGCGTCCCCGGGGGGGTCACCTGATCCCCTTTCGCGACCGTCTGACAAGTCAATGGGGGAAGGGGAGCCGGATTCACTTAACAACCATGTTACTCCCTTAACAACTGCAGTGATTCCCATAAGAAAAGCAGCAAGGGAGATCCTACAACGGGGCAAAACTCACTTAAGGACCGTCTCGCTTAGCGACATAAAAGTTAGGATTGGGAAAGGCAGATCCATCCACTTAACAACCGGGTTTCTAACTGAACAGCTGCAGCAGTTTGCTGAACAACTGAGGCAGGAAAGGTGGTTAAAATGGGGCAAAACCCATTTAACAACCATCTTGCTTAGCGACGGAAAACCAGGACTCAAGGGTGGTCGTAAGTCAAGGACCACCTAATGAATTTAATGCGTCGCTTACGAAGCGTTAATCTACTCCGGGGCTCCAAAGTCCACCTGGCTGGGCAGGATGGGGCCTGGAGTCCAGCAGACGGGAGCGAAAAGTAAAGTTGGATGATGTTCGTGTGTGTGTGTGTGTGTGTGTGTGTGTGTGTGTGTGTGTTCCTTGGCCTCGGCCCCTTTACCTGCTGACATCGCCATGGTAGCCCCGGCCACCATCCCCATGGCTACGCTGTTGGTCCTCGGAGCAGCGACGGGCGCTGGGTAAATCGCCGAAGGGATGCTGTTGGGCTGCACCACCGTAGTGTGATGGATGACGTGAGGCTGAGCTGCGTAGACGGGCTGTGTGTAGTACGCCCCCTGTTTGCGGCGGGAGAAAGGACGCTAAGCGAGACGCTTCGGCAATGGCGCCACGCAGCTCCGTGGGTGGGTGGGGGCAAGAAAACATCCAAGCTTAAAGAGTATAAAAGAACTCACAGTCCTCGTCCTCCTCCCTTCTAGCACTGATGATGTTCCCTAGTTGGGTCATGAAACGTCTGCAAGAAAACCACCCAGCCTAGAGACCACCGAGGACCCCGCAAGTTCAACCCGGGGCTACCAAGACCCCCTTCTACTGAAACACCTGCAGATTCTCTCTGCCGGTCGCTGTTGGGCGGAGAGACGGGGGGGCTGTCCCAGACTCACCTGGGCGTACAGGTTCTGCTGAGGGTAGGCACTACGAATGGGGTACATTGCCGTCTGGTAAGGGTTGGGTGACGCAGAGTAAGGAGGCGGGGCGTTACTACTCTGAGTTGGAGGGACTTTGTAGGGCGTTCCAGCGGGGTATCCTGTGGAGAAAGAAGCAGACTCAAGGACCGGCAAGGTGAGAGGTGAATACGTTCCCATCGTCCCCGTCTCATTTGCTCCCACCAGAATTGAGGTCCTGCTTCTAAAGCAGGGGTCTTCAAACTTGGCCCCTTCATGACTCGTGGACTTCAACTCCCAGAATTCCTCAGCCAGCATGGGGAAAACTTTGGCCCCTTCATGACTCGTGGACTTCAACTCCCAGAATTCCTCAGCCAGCATGGGGAAAACTTTGGCCCCTTCATGACTCGTGGACTTCAACTCCCAGAATTCCTCAGCCAGCATGAGGGAAACTTTGGCCCCCTCATGACTCGTGGACTTCAACTCCCAGAATTCCTGAGCCAGCATGGGGGAACTATGGCCCCTTCATGACTCGGGGACTTCAACTCCCAGAATTCCTCAGCCAGCATGCTGGCTCACATTTAAGTGATTTTTTTTTTTTTTACTAACCATGAGCTTTTCTCAGTGAAATACATCCACTCCGTTTAAAGGGTTTTCAGAGTATCGTGAGCAACTGTCCAGAATGTGGGAAAACACAGCCCGGAAAAATATTTTCTGCTCCTGTTTGCTATCTAATTTTAAAGGACAGAAACATCTGCTCGCAACCAGCCCTTGGCAGCCTTAACTCACAGCGTCGTTCCGAAGCTAAAAAACCCACTTTTTTTTCTAAGCAGACCCAAAGATAATATATTCAGCCAGGAAATTCTGTAGCTTAAGATCGACTCTCGTCTTTTCAAAATTGTGTTCTTCTCTGTGAGCCAATGGGAGACTCCATATTTTTAAATACTCATATTTTTAAATACTCTTCGACGTGGGTGTTGGGGTTAGACTGACATGCAGCCAGACAGGTTTTAAATCTAGCTGCGATTTGAGGTTGCTAAGCTCTTGCGTCCTAAATTTGGAAATTTATTTTAAAGCTCGGCCCAGCCACGAATCCTCAGCGTCCAAATCAAGGCGTTTTCCTCCTAATTTTTACGTTACCAAACTGAATTTTGCAGGATTTTTTTTTTTAATTTAAAGGGAGCTGAGATGTTTTCGCAAGCTTTACTGACAGGAAATACTCGACTTACAACAGTTCATTTAGTGACCGTTCAAAGTTACGACGGCACTGGAAAAAAAGGACTTGTGACCATTTTGCATACTTAGCGACCGTTGCAGCCTCCCCCAGAGTCATGGGATCAAATTATGGCTGTTTTACTCATATTTATGACTGTCGCAGGGTTCACGTAATCCCCTTCTGTGACCTTCTGACAAGCAAAGTCAACGGGGGAAGCCGGATCCGCTTAGCGACAGGATTCACTCAACTGCAGTGGTTTGCTTAACAACGGTGGCAAAAACAGATCGCTGGCAAAACTCACTTAAGAAAGCCACGCAAATTTGGGGCTCAATTGTGGTCATAAGATGAGGACTACCTGTATTTCAATTCTTAATGACGATATACCTTACGGGAGAGCTTAAATCAGGGGTCTTCAAACTTGGACCTTTTATGACTCGGGGACTTCAACTCCCAGAATTCCTGAGCCAGCATGGGGGAACTATGGTCCCTTCATGACTCGTGGACTTCAACTCCCAGAATTCCTGAGCCAGCATGGGGGAACTATGGCACCCTCATTACTTGTGGACTTCAACTCCCAGAATTCCTGAGCCAGCATGGGGGAACTATGGTCCCTTCATGACTCGTGGACTTCAACTCCCAGAATTCCTGAGCCAGCATGGGGGAACTATGGCCCCTTCATGACTCATGGACTTCAACTCCCACAATTCCTCAGCCAGCATGGGGGAACTATGGCCCCTTCATGACTTGTGGACTTCAACTCCCAGAATTCCTCAGCTAGGCACGCTGGCTGAGGAATTCTGGGAGTTGAAGTCCACAAGTCATCAAAGGGCCAAGTTTGAAGACCCCTGGCTTAAAGAAAAGGGCTAAAAGTCTTCAGTAGGTACCTTTTATAAAAACTAAGGATGACATGTGGATAACAGTTGTCGACGTGGAGCGAATGAAATACAGGCAAGGGAGAAATTGGCTGTGAGTTTTGCCCCATTTTATGACCTTACTTGCCACCGTCGTTAAGTGAATCACCGCAGTTGCTAAGTTACTCACACGGTTGTTAAGTGAATCTGGCTTCCCCCTGTTGACTTTGCTTGTGAGAAGGTCGCAAAAGGGGATCATAGGAACAGCCCCCTCCCTTCCGGGGAGGCTGCGATCGTCGTAAATAGGAGTCAGTTGCCAAGCATCCGAATTCTGATCCCGTGACCAGCGGTCGTTAAGTGTGAAAAATGGTGGTAGATCACTTTTTTTTCCAGTGACGTCGTAACTTTGAACGGTCACTAAATGAACTGTGGTTAAGTCGGGGTCTATCTGGATCCCCCCGAAAAGCAGAACCACCCAAACAGAAAAAGGCAGCTGCACAACAACAGACAGGACGAACAAACCAACACAGCCACACATACAAAAACAAAACATCTGTTTACCTGGGGCATAACCTGGAGCAGTGGTTGTGTAGATGTTTGGGTTGTATGTGGGGGCTGCTGTGGGGTATCCTGCGGGATAACCTGGAAAGGGAAGAGAGTGGATGGTTTATTAAGCTGAAAGGAATGAGTTTGGTTTTTTTGGTAAAGTTTTTATTAATTTTTCTTTTGATACAATTCAGTTGTATTTATTCCACAAACGTGTTGTCTTGAGTTTATCATTCACCCACACAAATTTAATTCCTAACCCTTTATTCTTTTCTCCAGCCACTGATAAAATAACTCCCAAGTTTGAAAGTATTCTGTTTCTTCTGTTTCTCTCAACATCGTAGTAAGTCTGTCCATTTCTGCACATTCTAGTATTTTTTTTTCAATTATTTCTTCCTCTGATGGTATTTCTTCATTTTTTCAGCATGGTGCGAATATGATTCTTGCCGCTGTTATCACGTGTAAAATCAAGTATATACTTTGTTTAATCAATCTTTTCTGGCATTACACCTAGTAAAAAAAAGTACAGGTTTAAAATCTACACGCTTTCCCAACATCTTTTCTAGCCAGGTTGTGCATTTTTGTCGAGCACCTCTTTGCTTTAACATGTGACCACCATACATGATAATAAGTATCTGACTTACATTTGCATTTCCAACATCAATCAGACATATTTTAAAACATTTTTGCTAACCTTGTATGAACCAGCAGTGTGCTGCAGCTGCCAAAAAAGCCAACACAGTGTTAGGCTGCATTAACAGAGGGAGAGAATCAAGATCACGTGAAGTGTTAATACTACTTTACAAGGCCTTGGTAAGGCCACACTTGGAGTACTGCATCCAGTTTTGGTCACCACGATGTAAAAAAGAGGTTGAGACTCTAGAAAGAGGGCAGAGAAGAGCAACAAAGATGATCAGGGGACTGGAGGCTAAAACATATAAGGAAAGGCTGCTGGAATTGGGTATGTCTAGTTTAACGAAGAGAAGGACGAGGGGGGACAGGATAGCAGCCTTCCAGTATCTCAGGGGCTGCCCCAAAGAAGAGGGAGTCAAGCTATTTTCCAAAGCCCTTGAAGGCAGGACAAGAAGGAAAAGATGGAAACTAACCAAGGAGAGAAGCAACCTAGAACTAAGGAGAAACTTCCTGACAGTGAGAACAATTAACCAGTGGAACAACCTGCCTCCAGAAGCTGTGAATGCTCCAACACTGGAAGTTTTTAAGAAGAGACCGGACGGCCATTTGTCCAAAATGGTATAGGGTTTCCTGCCTGAGCAGGGGGTTGGACTAGATGACCTCCAAGGTCCCTTCCAACTTTATTATGATGATTATGATTTTATATAGGTTTTCTTTATAAGAAGTTGACACTGTCAATCTGTAATTTCTTTCCCACCAGTTCTGGCATTTTTCTAAATCTATGTCGTATCCAAAATTCTTGGCCCGCGTTATTATCCTCGTTTCTTATTTAACCTTGTTCATTTTCCATTTTCAAATGCGGGAAGCAAGGAATTTTACTTTTACCGCAACACACCAAAACAGCAATCAGTTGTTCCCAAGAGTCCTGCTCAAAGCAATAAGCTGTGGAACTGGGTTCATATTTTCCCCCCCCCCCCCCCCCGAAGAGCAATTAGACCTACAGAATAATGAGTCCTGCCAGCCCCGGCTTAATTTATTTATTTTAATTTATCGCGCTCTCTCTGCCATTTCTGGAGTGCCTTTGGAGAGTTGCTGGCCTACCTTTTATTTTATTTCAGGTGCCTCTCTCCAGCTCTGAGGGTTCTCCAGGCAGTTTCTGCTAATAAAATCAGCTTAACGCCTTTGGGAAGAAATATAGCAACTCCGAGGGGTGGTGTTTTTTTTTTCAGGACGCGGTTTAATCAAAATTGGGGCCGGGAGGAACAATGGCCGGCAGACACACACACACACACACACACACACACACACACACACACACACACACCATGCACTCCGCAAATGCAGGGGTCTATAAAGAGGCTCTGCTTTCTTCTTTGTTTAGCAGGATATGGGAATACAATGGTATCTTTTCCTGAGGGGTCCTTGGTGGTCTCTGAGCTGGGTTGTTTTCTTGCAGATGTTTCATTAGCCAGCTAGGAAACATCATCAGTGCTAGAGAGGAGGAGGAGGAGGAGGAGGAGGAGGAGGAGGAGGAAGATTGTGGGGTCCTTGGTGCTCTCTGAGTTTGCTTGTTTTCTTGCAGATGTTTCATTACCCAACTAGGTAACATCAGTGTTAAAAGGGAGTGGGGTTTAGGAGGAGGAGGAGGATTGTGGGGTACTTGGTGCTCTCTGAGTTTGGTTGTTTTCTTGCAGACGTTTCATTACCCAACTAGGTAACATCATCAGTGCTAGAAGGGAGTGGAGTTTGCAAGGAGGAGGAGGAGGAGGAGGAGGAGGAGGAGGAGGAAGGGTTGTGGGGGTCCTTGGTGCTCTGAGTTTGGTTTTCTTGCAGACGTTTCATTACCCAACTAGGTAACATCATCAGTGCTAGAAGGGAGTGGGGTTTGCGAGGAGGAGGAGGAGGAGGAGGAGGAGGAGGAGGAGGAGGAGGAGGAGGACGACCCATCTTCAAAAATGACCACGGTTCGGAAACACTGCTCTAATATGTAAAACCGTTTCAGTTGAGTTAATGAGACTCGTTCCCTGCCAGAATAAATAAACTCTTGATTCCAGGCGTTCATTTTTACAAGTGTGGCATTCAGCCACTAAATCAGGTTAATTAAAATCCTGCAGTCAGTTCGTTCTGGAAAAGCTAAAGATTAACGTGGAGAGCTTGTCAAGAACTGAACCGCCGAAGCGGGCAGGATTCTGGCAATCGAGCATCTGAGCTGCATTTACGGAAACCGGGCAGTGGCATGTCGAATGCTAATAGGGAGTTTTTGACTTAAGCCGAGAAGAAAACTATGCAACGTTGCTAACCGGATGGCAGATCCGGGAGATTTTTGCATTTGGCTTCTGAAATGGCGCCCCGGATGGGTCCGTGTCATCGGTGCTTTTTACAGCCAGAACTGATGGAACTGCGACTCCCAGGATTCCATGGGAATGAGGGATTCTGGGAGATGTAGGCCTGGGAAGCGCCAGCAAGGGCCGAGACTCTGGGACAGAGACAGCACGTTCCAGAAGAGGGTCCGATGAATAGAATTGTTGTTGTTAGTTGCGAAGTCGTGTCCGACCCATCGCGACCCCATGGACAACGTCCCTCCAGGCCTTCCTGTCCTCTACCATCTTCTGGAGTCCATTGAAGCTCAGGCCTCCTGCTTCAGTGACTCCATCCAGCCACCTCCTTCTCTGTCGTCCCCTTCTTCTATTGTCCTCCATCTTTCCCAGCATCAGGCTCTTCTCCAGGGAGTCCTTCCTTCTCATCAGGTGGCCAAAGTACTTGAGTTTCCACTTCAGGATTTGGCCTTCTAAAGAGCAGTCAGGGTTGATCTCCTCTAGGACTGACCGGTTGGATCGCCTTGCAGTCCAGGGGACTCGCAGGAGTCTTCTCCAGCACCAGAGTTCAAAGGCCTCCATTGTTTGCGCTCAGCCTTTCTTACGGTCCGACTTTCAAAGCCACAGATTGCAACTGGGAAAACCATGGCCTTGACTCTACGCACTTTTGTTGACAGGGTGACGTCTCTGCTTTTTAGTATGCTGTCTAGATTTGCCACAGCAAATGAATAGAATAGAATAGAATAGAATAGAATAGAATAGAATAGAATAGAATAGAATAGAATAGAATGGAATGGAATGGAATGGAATGGAATGGAACGGAATGGAACGGAACAGAATAACAGAGTTGGAAGGGACCTTGGAGGTCATCTAGTCCAATCCCCTGCTCAGGCAGGAAACCCTAGACCATTTCAGACAAATGGCTGTCCAGTCTCTTAGAATAAGTGAGCTGTTTCCATAACTAGAAGACAACAATTGGACAAGGTGAACACCCGGTGGGTGGGGACAAGGGAGTCATTCGTTTAACTAAACAAGCCTTCCAGGGGGAAAATCAGAAGTGGTTTTGCTTTTTCCGTGCCAATGTAGATTTTCAGTAAAGTATTATACCAGGGCTCTTCCAACTTGGCCCTTTTATGACTCGTGGACTTCAACTCCCAGAATTCCTGAGCCAGCATGGCTCAGCATGGAAACCTCTCCCTTTCCCCTCAGCGTGGCCGGCTCGGGAATTCTGGGAGTTGAAGTCCACGAGTCAAAAAAGAGCCCAGGTTGCCTTCCCCTGCCTTAGACCAAGCCCAGTCCCCAAACTCTAGAAAATTCCTGTGGGATCCAAACAAATTGGCAATCAACAGGCACATAGAGATAAACTACATCTACCTTCAGACGAGACAATCGTAACCCCAAAAAGGAAACAAAAAGAGGACGACACCTCCTCGCGAGCGAGCGACACCCAGACAGACAGAGATTAACACCAAGAGAAATCCTAGACCAACAAACAAGCCGTAAACAATATGCCAATCAAGGAAGTAGCAACTCAATCAAACAGTAAACAACAGCAGTGATGGCTGCTTCTAGAATATTTGATAGATGAAGGCCTACTCTTCTCACATGTAAGTAGCTTGCTTGTAGAGAGCAAACCTCACTCCCTTTTGATGGTGTTAGCTAGTTGGGTCATGAAACGTCTGCAAGAAAACAACCAAGCTCAGAGAAGCACCAAGGACCCCACAGTCCTCCTCCACCTCTTCCTCCCCTCTCCTCCTCCTCCTCCTCCTCCTCCTCCTCCTNAGTTGGGTAATTAAATGTCTGCAAGGAAACAACCAAGCTCAGAGAAGCACCAAGGACCCCACAGTCCTCCACCTCTTCCTCCCCTCCCCTCTCCTCCTCCTCCTCCTCCTCCTCCTCCACCACCACCACCACCACCACCTCTTCCTCCCCTCCTTTCTAACACCGATATTACTACCTAGTTGGGTAATTAAATGTCTGCAAGGAAACAACCCAGTCAGAGAGCATCAAGGACCCCACAATCCTCCTTCACCTCTTCCTCCACCTCTTCTTCCTCCCCTCCTCCTCCTCCTCCTCCACCACCACCACCACCTCTTCCTCCCCTCCTTTCTAACACCGATGATGTTACCTAGTTGGGTAATTAAATGTCTGCAAGAAAACAACGCAGCTCAGAGAGCACCAAGGACTCCACCATCAAAGCAGGGAGTTGGGTGGTTAAGAAATATGAAAAATAAATAAATAGGAAAGCAGCCCCTTTAAACTCGCAGTCCAAGGAAGTTGGGCACGAGTGCCCTAGCAAACCATGGTTTATCAGCTCAAGATCCTGGCTTCCTTCTTTGCAACCTTTCCCCTTTGCTTAACTTGCCAGCCACAGACAGTATAAATCACACCTAATAGAAACACCCTTCAAAGCAGTTGCAAATTCTGAGACTTTGAAAGAATCTCTGGTTCCAACTGAGCACTGCTCAATCAATCAGAATTGAGCTGGAAGGGACCTTGGAGGTCTTCTAGTCCAACCCCTTGCTCAAGCAGGACACCCTATGCCATTCCAGACCAATGGATGCCCAGTCTCTTCTTAAAAATCTCCAATGATGAAGCGCCCAGACTTCTGGTGGCCAGCTGTTCCACTGGTTAATTGTCCTCACTGTCAGGAATTTTCTCCTTAGTTCCGGGTTGCTTCTCTCCTTGATTAGTTTCCATCCGTTGCTTCTTCTCTTCCCTTCTGATGCTTTGGACCAGAAGTCCTCAACTTACGACCAACGCTGAGCCCAAAATGTCCATCGGTAAGCGAGACTTCCATTGAGCGAGTTTTACAACCGTTCTCGCCACAGCTGCAGTTATTAAGCTAGTGTCACGGTCGTTCAGCGAATTTGACTTCCCTGTTGACTTTGCTCGGCCAGAAGGTGGGGTCACGTGACCCCGGGGACACGGCGACCGTCATAAATATGAGTCGGTGGCCAGGCCTCTTGAACACTGGATCGCGTGGACGCTGCAACGGTCGTACGAGGGGAAAACGGTCCTAAGTCCCTTTTCCCAGCCCCGTCGTTAACTTCAAACGGCCGCTAAACACGCTGTTGTAAAGCGAGGACTACCTGCATTTCAAGGTAAGGAACCGGACAAAACAGGGTGCCAAATTTGGCGGAAAAGAAAGCAAAACAACTTGCGGAATCCAGCATTTGATTCACCGGCAAGGAACATCTGCCAGTTTTCTCGCCGCCCCCCCCCAAATAAAAGCCGGATTTGCTGGGTAGGGGACAGCCGGCTGTGACATTGCTAAGTGTGTATATTGTGTGTCTAATTTCACGGGTGGTTACACCCTCGATCAAAAGCCACATTCCGAGACGCCCCGGAAAGGAGAGAGGCGAGGTTAAGCCAGCCAGGAGATGCAATTAAATTTCAGAAATCTTGAATTTAGACATCTTAGTGGTTGATAAGGTGGGAGATTATAACAGATGGGGAAGCAGGTAGCCCCCTCCCTCACTTCGACGCACCTCAAGAGCAACGGAGCAGCAGCCCCTTGCCGGGAAAAGTGTCATGCAACTGCTATTTAGCGGCAGGGTGTGGGGAACGGCAGATATTCCCTGGGGCCAAACATTCTCGCCAATCTGGCAGGGAGGCTGCGGTGACATTCTTTGTCTGCCGGAAAACAAAATGCAGACAAAGTCGGCGACTCTAAAAACAATTCCATTCGCAGAGGGCAGAGTGAGGGGAAAAAAAAAACCACATCCCTTTTGACCTTGGATTGCCCGATTCCCACACCTTAATTGATTCCAGGCTGCCCAGATGTTTTTTGGGATAACCCTGGGCTGTGCCAGCAAAATAATAATAATAAGAGTGCCTTGGTAAGGCCACACTTGGAATGCTGCATCCAGTTTTGGTCACCACGATGTAAAAAAAGATGTTGAGACTCTAGAAAGAGTGCAGAGAAGAGCAACAAAGATGATCAGGGAACTGGAGGTTAAAACATACAAGGAACGGTTGCTGGAATTGGGTGTGTCTAGTTTAACGAAGAGAAGGACGAGGGGGGACATGATAGCAGCCTTCCAATATCTCAGGGGCTGCCCCAAAGAAGAGGGAGTCAAGTTCTTCTCCAAAGCCCCTGAAGGCAGGACAAGAAGCAACGGATGGAAACTAACCAAGGAGAGAAGCAACCTAGAACTAAGGAGAAACTTCCTGACAGTTAGAACAATTAACCAGTGGAACAACCTGCCTCCAAAAGCAGTGAATGCTCCAACACTGGAAGTTTTTAAGAAGAGACTGGACAGCCATTTGTCCAAAATGGTATAGGGTTTCCTGCCTGAGCATCGGGTTGGACTAGACTAGGCAACGGACACATATTTATGATGTTTACGGCGCCCCACGATTGCGGGATCCCCTTTGGCGACTTTCTGACAAGCAAAGTCAACGGGGGAAGCCGGATCTGCTTAACAGACGTGTGATTAGCTTAACAATTGCAGTGGTCCACTTAACAACTGTGGCAAGCAAGGTCGTAAAATGGGGCAAAATTCACTGAACAAATGTTTCACTTAGCAACAGAAATGTTGGGCTCAATTGTGCGTGTGTGAGAGAGAGGTAACAGACAAACAGATGAAAGAGATTAGATAGATGGATAGATAGATAGATAGATAGATAGATAGATAGATAGATAGATAGATAGATAGATAGATAGATAGATAGATAGATAGATAGATAGATGATAGATAGATAAATATATAGGTAGGTAGGTAGGTAGGCAGGCAGGCAGGCAGGCAGGCAGGCAGATATAGATGGATGGATGATAGGTAGAGAGGTAGATAGAGAGATGATAGGTAGGTAGGTAGGTAGGTAGGTAGGTAGGTAGGTAGGTAGATAGATAGATAGATAGATAGATAGATAGATGATAGATAGATAGATAGATAGATAGATAGATAGATAGATAGATAGATAGATATAGAGAGAAATGAGATGAGAGATGATAGATAGGCAGTCAGAGAGATAAGAGACAAACAGATGAGACAGACAGACAGATGAGATAAGAGAGATGATAGACAGAGATAGATAGAAAAATAGATAGCTGGCTGACAGATGAAAGAGATAAGAGAGAGATGATGGATGATAGATTGATAGAGAGAGAGGGGGCGAATGGATGGAAGGAAGGAGAGATGGATGGATGGATGGGTGGGTGGATGGACAAATGCATTTAACCATGATAAGGCATCCCAAAGATCCACCATCCCAACCCAGCACATCTTCCATGTCTCGGCATTAAAGTCTTGACCATCACGGCTTCTTTTTCAACTGGCAAACGTCCAGAAACCACCTCCAGTATGGACGGCCTGATCATAACAGCATTAAAAGTGCTCTTTTAATTTATGAATGCAAGACAGAAACTTGGGTGAGTTAAAATCGCAGGCAGATATACAGTGTGTGTGTGTGTGTGTGTGTGTGTGTGTGTGTGCGTGCGCACGCGTGTATGTATACATATACATACATACATACACCCCTATCTATCTATCTATCTATCTATCTATCTATCTATCTATCTATCTATCTATCTATCATCTATCTATCTATCTATCTATCTATCTATCTATCTATCTATCTATCTATCTATCTATCTATCTATCTATCTATCTATCTATATATATATATATATATTTTAAGGGCTAAGCTTTTCTGCCGCCTTCAGACTGGCGGCTGTAATAAGCAGCACTCAACCGTGCTGCATTTAATTTTGTGACACTTCTCTCCAGTTTTAAATTCTTTCCTGCGGCATTTAATTGCTTTCCTAATATCGCCAATATAATCTCCCCCCCCCCCCCCGGTTGTCGCAAGGATTACGGCCAAATAAAAAAAGACAAAGCTCCATTTTATTAATATGGAAATCTGAAATTCACTTCCGTGCTCAACTTAGGAGAGGTTCCCGCGCTGCTCTTCGTTCTCAGTCTTCGGAGGATTATAAACGGACAGAATAATAAAACCTGGCTTGACGCTTAGCCAGGAAGGTTAAGATCTGAAATCCTGGTTTTGATTGACGGACAGATGTCAAGAGGCCGACGCGAAAAGCGAGGTCAACACATCCGAAGGGCAGAAGGTAACAAAGGAAGAGATTGACGCTATCAAGAGGAGTTGAGCAGCTCCTCATTTTACGACGGGAGCGGAGTCCAAAATCTCCACAGCTAAGAGAGACAGTTGTTAGGTGGGTTTTGCCCCATATTACGACATTTCTGGCCACCGTCGTTAAACGAATCACCGCAGTTGTTAAGTGAATAACACGGTTGTTAAGTGAATCTGGCTTCCCCATTATCATATTAACAGAGGGATAGAATCAACATCACACCAAGTAATAGTACCACTTTATAAAGCCCTAGTAAGATCACACTTAGAATACTGCATCCAATTTTGGTCGCCCCAATACAAAAAAGATGTGAGGATTTTGGAAAGAGTTCATGAAAGAGCAACAAAGATGATGAGCTATAGCCTACGAAGAACAATTGCGGGAACTGGATACACCGGATCTAGTGAAAAGAAGGAGTAGGTGGGGTGACATGATAGCAGCCTTCCAGTATCTCAGGGGCTGCCCCAAAGAAGAGGGAGTCAAGCTATTCCCCAAAGCGCCTGGAGGCAGGACAAAAAGCAACGGGTGGAAACTCATCCAGGCGAGAAGCAATCTAGAAGTAAGGAGAAATTTCCTGACAGTAAGAACAATTATTAGTCAGTGGAATGGGTTTCCTTCAAAAGTTGTGGGTGCTCCAACACTAGAAATTCTCAGGGACAGGACATCCATTTGCTTGGAATGCTATAGATTAGATTAGATTAGATTAGATTAGATTAGATTAGATTAGATTAGAGAATAGAATAGAATAGAAAATAGAGTAAAATATAGAATAGAATAGAACAGAATAGAAAATAGAATAAAATATAGAATAGAATAGAATATAGAATAGAATAAAATATAGAATAGAATAGAAGAGAATAGAATAAAATATAGAATAAAATATAGAATAGAATAGAATAGAATAAAATATAGAATAGAATAGAAAATAATAGAACAGAATAAAATATAGAATAGAATAGAATATAGAATAGAATAAAATATAGAATAGAATAGAAAATAGAATAAAATATAGAATAGAATAGAATATAGAATAGAATAGAATAAAATATAGAATAGAATAGAATAGAATAAAATATAGAATAAAATATAGAATAGAATAGAATAAAATATAGAATAGAATAGAAAATAATAGAACAGAATAAAATATAGAATAGAATAGAATAGAATAGAATAGTTGGAAGGGACCTTAGAGATCATCTAGTCCAACCTCCTGCTCAGGCAGGAAACCCTATACCATTTCGGACAAATGGCTGTCCAGTCTCTTCTTAAAAACTTCCACTGTTGGAGCATTCACCACTTCTGGAGGCAGGTGGTTCCACTGGTCAATTGTTCTAACTGTCAGGAAATTTCTCCTTAGTTCTAGCTTGCTTCTATAGGATTGGATTAGATGACCTCCAAGGTCCCTTCCAACTCGGTTCCTGTTACTGAGTTAGGCATCTGAGATAAACCCGGTTAGGAACTGGGGAAAGTTGTACATCACAGAGAATATATGGTGTAACAGCACATCTTCACGGGCCCCCCGAGTGTGCCAGCAGCAGGTGCTCCTAGCGGGACCCAAGGACAATGATTAAGGGATGTGATACTTATAATGAATTTATGATGTCCTGTCGTGCCGGTTTGATGTCGCTCTCCGTGGCTTCCAGGAAGACTTTCGTTTTTATTTTCCGCCGCCGTGAATCGGTGGGGAGCGCAACCACAGAGGAACAGGGACCTGCAACCTTGACCACTTTAAGACTTGTGGACTTCAGCTCCCAGAATTCCTCAGCCAGCCACGGCTGGCTGAGGAATTCTGGGAGTTGAAGTCCACAAGTCATAAAAGGGCCACGTTTGAGGAGCCCTGCTGTTGAGTATTCTGCATTTGCCTGGATATCTATAAAAGGGCACAAGCGAGGCAATCCAGATGGTCAATGAAAAGAAGCTTTACATTGATGTGGTTACAATTTGCAGAAACATGAGAAAAATGTCTATATTGAATTGTCGTTGATTTAAATAACAAGAACTGTCAATTTAAGGTTGGCATTGGAAGAAGAGGAAGCCAAGTAAATCTATTATACAGACTACAGAAATAGGAATGAATAGGAATAGGAATAGGAATAGAGTAGAGTAGAAATATAGAATAGAATAGAAATACAGAACAGAACAGAACTAGAACTAGAATAGAATAGAAATACAGAACAAAACAGAACTAGAATAGAATAGAATAGAATTAGAATAGAGCTTCACAACTGCAGCAATTCACTTAACGACGGTGGCCGAAAGGTCCCAAAATGGATCAAAACTCACCCAACCGTCTTGCTTAGCAACGGAAAGGTTGGGCTCAAATTGTGGCCGTAATTCGAGGACCACCTGCATGGCTCAAATTTCCATCAGTCAGCAAGATATTTGTTAAGTGAGTTTTGCTCCGTTTTACGACCTTTCTCGTCCGCTGTTGTTAAGTGAATCGCCGCAGCTGTTAAGTCAGGGATACGGTCGTTAAGTGAACCCGGCTTCCCCCGTTGACTGTTGCTTGTCAGAAGGTCGTAAAAGGGGGGGTCAGGTGACCGCCGGGACATGGCAACCTCGTCATAAATACGAGTCAGTTGCCGAGGGTCTGGATTTTGATCACGTGACCGTAGGGATGTTGCAACAGTGTGAAAAACGGTCATAAGCCACTTTTATCAGTGTTGTAACTCTGAATGGTCACAAAATGAGCCGTTGTAAGTCGAGGACTGCCTGTATGTCCTTCAGAAGCCCTGCCTGCTATTACGTTACCCTCACTGCTGTGTCTGTCTACCTTCCTTGCAGAATATTGTGTAAAACTGGGGCAAGCGGCAATTAACAAATAAGAACTCCCGCTATTTTTAATTACCGTTTTTGCTTTTACGGGGCATCAACAGCCTGCCCTGACATTAGTAAAAGGAACGCTTCCTACGAGTATCTGAGGATTATCTTAAGCGATGCAATTCTCCAAAGGGGCAACCAATGAGAAGAGCTCATGGTCCCCCTGAGGACGGACGGCACGGGCTATTTTCTCTATAGCAGTGGTTCTCAACCTGTGGGTCGGGACCCCATTTGGGGTCGATCGTCCATTTCATGGGGGTCGCCAAGAAAGGCTGTTCGCCATTTTTTTTGTCCGCCATTTTTTTCCCCTTTTCCGGCGGGTGCCTTACCTCCCTTGGGCTGGGCAGCTGGTGGTCGGCCTGCTCCGTCTCTGCCGCTTGCCAGCTACGCCTGGGCCAGCGCAGGGGGCGGAACCACGCATGCGCGGCACTCCCGGGCAGGGAAAGCCCTCGACCTATGACCGGTTGGGTAGTCCTCAACTTACGACCGGTTTAGTCCTCGACTTACGACCGGTTTAGTCCTCGACTAACGACCGGTTGGGGGTCATGGCATTAAAAAGGTTAAGAACCACTGCTCTACAGGGAGTGCTTGACTTACGACCCAAATTTAGGTTGCTAAGCGAGGCATCTGTCGAATGATTTTTTTGCCCCATTTTACCATCTTTTCTGTCACCATTGTTAAGTGCAGTTGCTAAGATAGTAACACGGTGAATCTGGCTGCCCCACTGAATTTTGCTGGTCAGTAGGTCGCAAATAGGGGATTACGTGACCTCCCGGGAAACTACAACCGTCGTAACTACGTGCCAGTTGCCAAGCAACTAAGTTTCGATTACGTGACCACAACGGCCGTGGATGTGAAAAGCCGTCGCAAGTTGCTTTTTTTCAGTGCCAACTGTTAAGTTCAAACGGTCATTAAACGAATGGTTGTTAAGTCGGGGACTACATATAAAAGCTGTGTTGTTGGGCTAGAACAGAGGTAGGCAACCTTGGCTCTTTTACGGCTCGTGGACTTCAACTCCCAGAATTCCTGAGCCAGCCATGCTGAGGGGAAAGGGAGAGGTTTCCAAGCTGAGCCATGCTGGCTCAGGAATTCTGGGAGTTGAAGTCCACAAGTCATGAAGGGGCCATAGTTCCCCCATGCTGCCTCAGGAATTCTGGGAGTTGAAGTCCACGAGTCATAAAGAGGCCATAGTTCCCCCATGCTGCCTCAGGAATTCTGGGAGTTGAAGTCCACGAGTCATAAAGAGGCCATAGTTCCCTCATGCTGCCTCAGGAATTCTGGGAATTGAAGTCCACGAGTCATAAAGGGGGCCACAGTTCCCCCATGCTGCCTCAGGAATTCTGGGAGTTGAAGTACACAAGTCATGAAGGGTCCAAAGTTTCCCTCGTGCTGGCTCAGGAATTCTGGGAGTTGAAGTCCACGAGTCATAAAGAGGCCATAGTTCCCTCATTCTGCCTCAGGAATTCTGGGAATTGAAGTCCACGAGTCATGAAGGGGCCATAGTTCCCCCATGCTCCCTCAGGAATTCTGGGAGTTGAAGTCCACAAGTCATGAAGGGCCATAGTTCCCCCATGCTGGTTGAGGAATTCTGGGAGTTGAAGTCCACGATTCAAAAAAGCCAAGGTTGCCTACCCCTGGGCTAGAATGTGGAGTGGAGAAAAAGACACACGCACAGACCGACACGCACATTAAAAGCTAGCATTGCAAATTCAGCGTGGGTGGAGGCAGAAGACAGAGTGAAATCTCTTTTATATTCACTGTGCAACCGCCTTTACTTACAAACGTAACTTGCCAGTGCCAGCTTTTCTCAGCAAAATGTCAATTTCCATATCTCCCACCTCCTTGTCAAGCTTTTCTCCACAAGATTTTAACCTTACAATGTTCTGTGGAATACTACCCATAAGGAGAGCAAGCAGGCAGAGAGACGACAGACGCTTCGCCCACTTTTGAGAAGATGGCTATGATGCTAAAACTCTGTAATTTTTGTTTAGTTTTAGGGTTAAAATCAGAAAACTAATTTAGCACAAAAAAGATGTTGAGAGATTGGGAAAAAAATTCAGAGAAGAACAATTAAGATGATCCAACGTCTGGAGACCAAAATATACGAAGAACGGCTGCGGGACTTGAGTTTGGCCAGTCTAAAGAAAAGAAGAAATAGGGGAGATATGATAGCCGCGTTCCGGTATTTGAGGGGCTGCCACAAAGAAGAGGGAGTCAAGCTATTCTCCAACGCACGAGAGGGCAGGACGAGAAACAATGGTTGGAAACTGACCAAAGAGAGAAGCAACCTGGAATTAAGGAGAAACTTCCTGACAGTGAGAACAATTAACCAGTGGAACAGCTTGCCACCAGAAATCGTGGGCGCTCCATCGCTGGAGGCTTTAAGAAGAGACTGGACAGTCACCTGTCCGAGATGGTATACTGTAGGTCCTTCTGCTTGAGCAGGGGGGCTGGACTAAAAGACCTCCAAGGTCCCTTCCAGATTCTATTCTATTCTATTCTATTCTATTCTATTCTATTCTATTCTATTCTATTCTATTCTAATTCTTTCCTATTCTTATTTCTATTCTATTCTATTCTTATTTCTATTCTTATTTCTTTTCTATTCTTATTCTTATTCTTTCCTATTCTTATTTCTATTCTATTCTATTCTATTATTCTATTCTATTCTATTATTTCTGTTCTATTCTTATTCTTTCCTATTCTTATTTCTATTCTATTCTATTCTATTCTATTCTATTCTATTCCTATTCTATTCTATTCTATTCTATTCTATTCTTATTCTTTCCTATTCTTATTTCTATTCTATTCTATTCTACTCTATTCTATTCTATTCTTATTTCTATTGTATTATATTGTATTGTATTGTATTCTAGTTTAATTTTTGCCTTCCATGTATTGTGTGAATATGCTCTAGTACAGGGGTCGCCAACCTTTCTGGGTTGGCATCCCAGTGGGAAAGGACCTTTATGCGTGCCTGCGCACACAAGCAAATGTGGCTGCGTGCATGCGAACAGGGCCGTGAGCATGCGGCGCTCTGCACATGGGGCTGCTAGCACCGGTGCGCAGCTTGCGGCTCGGCCAGCACCAGCAAGAGACTCACGGCTCCAGGCTCAGCTAGCACCAGAGCAAGGACAGGGGCCAGGCACTGATGCAGCCCGGTGGCCAAGAGGCCACGGCCCGGTAGAGGGCCACAGCACATGGGTTGGGGACCTCTGCTGTAGTAAATACACCCAGCTAACACATACCCCTGAAGGAGCAACGAGGCTGCCTTCTTCCCATTAATCTTCCGAGTTTGTTAGCATGTCGCACCTCCTCCATTGCCATGACAATCTGCTATTAGATTACTGAAGTCTCTGCACAGGCAGCTATTTTTAGTTGATTTACTTCTCCCTTGGAGACCACCGCTAGGAGTGAAAAATTCCGTGCAACCCCTAGGATGGACAAACCCCTATTCTATTCTATTCTATTCTATTCTATTCTATTCTATTCTATTCTATTCTATTCTATTCTATTCCATATTTTCTATTCTATTCCATTCCATTCCATATTTTCTATTCTATTCTGTTCTGTTCTATTCTATATTCTATTCTATTCCATTCCATATTTTCTATTCTATTCTATTCTGTTCTATTCTATATTTTATTATTCGTTTCTATTCTATTCTATTCTATATTTTATTTATTCTATTCTATATTTTATCTGTTCTATTCTATGCTATGCTATTCTATTCTAATGTTTCTATTCTATTGCTATTCCTATTCCTATTCTATTCCACTCCATTCCATATTTTCTTTTCTATTCTATTCTATTCTGTTCTGTTCTGTTCTGTTCTGTTCTATATTCTATTCTATTCCATTCCATATTTTCTATTCTATTCTATTCTATTCTGTTCTGTTCTATTCTATATTTTATTATTCTATTCTATTCTATATTTTATATATTCTATATTTTATCTATTCTATTCTATTCTATTCTATTCTATTCTATTCTATTCTATGCTATGCTATTCTATTCTATTCTAATGTTTCTATTCTATTGCTATTCCTATTCCTATTCCATTCCATTCCATATTTTCTATTCTATTCTATTCTATTCTATTCTATTCTATTCTATTCTATTCTATTCTATTCTATTCTATTCTATTCTATTCTATTCTATTCTGCCTCAAATGTTTCAATAATGCCAAACAGGTTCATTGAAGCTAAACTGGATTCTGGTTTGTTTTGTTCCCCCCCTCTCCCCCCTCTCAAGCCAGAAGTCTGATAAATCATCTCCAACCACAGAGGCATTAAGATTCTGGGCCCGTCTCCGTCGAGACGAAAAGAGGATGAAAGCCCTCAAGAAAACAACAGGAAGAGAAGCAGGAAGGCCTGTGTGCGCATGGAAGTCACGCGTGTTGATCGCGTTCCTTCTCCGAATTAATTTGGGAACCTGAAACAAACAGACTGAAACCTAGGAGTGACGTTTTAGTCCCTGTCCGTTACATGGTTTAAAAAGAAACCAGGTTGTTTTGTTTTCGCGAAGGACTTTACGATATAGAGATATATATATTCATCAGCAAATATTTCAAACTGAAGCTTAACGGAAACCACGTATAATTAATTGCAGCAAACGCGGAGGAAATTTGAGTTTTCTATCAATAGGAAAACGGGGACGAACTTCTGTGTGTGTGTGTGTGTGTGTGTGTGTGTGTGTGTGTATGTGTGTGTGTGTCACAGAAACACAACCTTCTGGGGCAGTTATGCCTCTACAGCAATCTGGGGAAACCAGCGACAATCTATTGGGTGCAAAATATGGAAACTCATCAAGGAGAGAAGCAACCTAGAACTAAGGAGAAACTTCCTGACAGTTAGAACAATTAACCAGTGGAACAACCTGCCTCCAGAAGCGGTGAATGCTCCAACACTGGAGGTTTTTAAGAAGAGACTGGACAGCCATTTGTCCGAAATGGTATAGGGTTTCCTGCCTGAGCAGGGGGTTGGACTAGATGACCTCCAAGGTCCCTTCCAACTTTATTATTATTACTATGTCCTCCCATCACAGCTTTGGGGGAAAGGGGGACAAAGCAAATTAGGATACAGACAGTCCTCAACTTACAACTTATAGTAAGCCAATTGCAAAAGGCAGCTTTGCTCGGAACAGCCGAACATCCTGCGTTGACACCAGATCTAATTACCACCAAAATATCCACCTCTGCCTCTCCCCGGTCCCGTGGGAAGGACTCGAGAGGTGGATAAAAATTCCGCTCTGCACATCTGGCGGACCGATGAGACAAATGATAAATCCTACAGGCAGGTAGTCCTTGACTTACGACTGCAAGGGAGTCCCCAAATTTCCCTTGCTGGGCGAAACGTCGGTTCACGTCGCCTTTTGCTTCATTTTTAACACCTTCCTTGCCATGCGGTTGTTCAGCAAAATCACTGCTGTTGTTAAGTGGATCACACAAGTTGTTAAAGTGAAGCAGGCCTCCCCCCGTCGACTCTGCTCATCAGGTGGTCGCGAAAGGGGATCACGTGATCCCCGGGGACGCTGCGGCCGTCGTAAACGCGAGTCGGCTGCCACGCGTCTTGAATTTTGAGCGTGTGACCGCGGGGGAGGCTGCAATGAAGACAGTCGTAAGTCACTATTGTTAGGGCCGTTGTGACTTTCAGCGGTCACCAAACAAACAGCTGTAAGTTGAGGACTACCTGAATTCAGAGGAAAGGGAGAAGCAAGGTTTTCCCTATCAGTTGTGCTTTGTCACACCTGGAGGTTGGCAACTCTTCGAAATTGATCTTTTGCAGCGCGTTCTTCTCATCGTCCCTTTACGAATCCACTGCAAACTGAGCATTTTTTTTTCGCTTCTGGAAACAAAAGGCTTGCCTAGCCAGCTATCGGCGCAAACATCTGGCAGGGGGTAACTGAAAAGCTAGAACAGTCACAGCTGTTCTTCGTGGGCTCTGTGCTTCAAACATCTGGAGGAGTAGCAAGCTTATGCTAAGGTGATTACCTAAGTGAAAATCGTGGGGTCCTGGGTGCTTCTCTGAGCTGGGTGGTTTTCTTGCAGACATTTCATGACCCAACTAGGTAATATCATCAGTGCTGGAAAGGAGGCGAGGAGGAGGAGGAGGAACTGTGGGGTCCTTGATGCTCTCTGAGCTTTCTGATTTTCTTGCAGACATTTAATTACCCAACTAGGTAATATCATCAGTGCTAGAAAGGAGGAGGAGGAGGAGGAGGAGGAGGAGGAGGAGGAGGAACTGGAACTGTGGGGTCCTTGATTCTCTCTGAGCTTTCTGATTTTCTTGCAGACGTTTCATGACCCAAGTATATAACCTCATCAGTGCCGGAAGGAAGGAAGGAAGGAAGGAAGGAAGGAAGGAAGGAAGGAAGGAAGGAAGGAAGGAAGGAAGGAAGGAAGGAAGGAAGGAAGGAAGGAAGGAAGGAAGGAAGATTGAAGAAAGATGGATGGATGGATGGATGGATGGATGGATGGATGGATGGATGGAAGGAAGGAAGGAAGGAAGGACAGACTGTGGGGTCCTTGGTGCTCTCTGAGCTGGGTGGGTTTTCGTGCAGATGTTTCGTGACCCAACTAGGTAACATCATCAGTGCTAGAAGGGAGGAGGGGAAGGAAGGAAGGAAGGAAGGAAGGAAGGAAGGAAGGAAGGAAGGAAGGAAGGAAGGAAGGAAGGAAGGAAGGACTGTGGAGCCCTTGGTGCTCTCTGAGCTTGGCTGTTCTCTTGCAGATGTTTCATGACCCAAGTATGTAACATCATCAGTGCTAGAAGGGAGAGGGGTTTGGAAGGAGGAGGAGGAGGAGGAGGAGGAGGAGGAACTGTGGGGTCCTTGATGCTCTCTGAGCTTTCTGATTTTCTTGCAGACGTTTCATGACCCAAGTATGTAACATCATCAGTGCCAGAAGGGAGTGGGGTTTGCTCTCTGTTTATATACAAGTGATTTGCCCTGTCTGTATTGATGAAAGTGTCCTTGGTTGTTTCTTGATTAGATTGTTGTTTATATAAAAACGCTCCCGCCAATCCTGACAGCAGGAGGAGGACCGCAGAGTCTTGCAGACATTTCATTCCCCAGCTATTGATTCAGTTTTACCGGTTTTTCGTAGTTCGACACGTTGCAGCCTCACGTGATCCAAATCCAGGCACTTGGCAACTGGCTCGTATTTATGACGGTCGCCGCGTCCTGGGGGGGTCACGCCGTCCCCTTTTTGGCAACTTTTTGACCAGCCAAGTCAACGGAGAAACCGGATTCACTTAACCACCGGGTGGACCGACTCCACAGCCGCCGTGCATCTCTTTTAACATGCGGCAAGAGAGGTCGCAAAATGGGGGCGAAAATCACTTAACGACCGAGAGGGAAACTGGAGTAGTTAAGTCAAAGAACGACTTGTATATCCCGCAGACTCCTAAGCTCGGTTTCTCTTCTTCTTTCTCACGATGCTTTTTTTTTTTTTAACAATTCCGGAGAGTCGCCGGCAGAATGAGTCGCTCTTTGATCTACCTTATCATTCCCGGGATGGCCGGTCTGGCCCGGCGGGATCTTTCCGACGATCAACGGTGACAGGTGCGCCAACCGACAGGCCGATATCTCGTCTCCGGAGAAGCCCGCGTCTCTTTGGATTAAAAAACCCCCCGAGCGTCTTTCGTAACGTTCTTCACATCCTGGCAGTCGAGAAAAAAAACAAACATCTAAGGACGGTGTTGTGTTCTGTCGGTGCGCTAGTGATGCGTTTATGGGCTCGAGTGGGGAAGCGTCGAAGTTTCTCTGCCTTTGTCTCATCCCCTGGCTTTGTGGGGGTCTTGTGGAGCGTTTTTGTATCGGGCTTGGCTTCCAAAATGTCTTTTCAAGGGTTCCCGTCACTCCCCGAGACCTCCAGGCGAGGAAGGAAAGGGAGCTGGTGGGCGCCTTCGTCTTTTAAGTGTCCTCTACAAGGGAAGCTCTCCAAAGCAGCTTGGTTCCAAGAACGTTTAGTAGGCTGGCTGTCCCGTCCTCCCATCCCTCCATTCAGCCATCTCTTCATCCCTCCTTCCTCCATCCATCGCTCTGTTAACCCATCCGTCCATCCCTATCCTTCCATTCACCCATGCCTCCATCCATCCGTTCACCCATCCCGCCATCCCTCTTCACACCTTCCATTCACTCATCCATCCATCTCTCTTCCCTCTGTCCATCCCTCCTTCCATCCCTCCCTCTATGCCTGCATTCACCCATCATCCATCCATTTACTTATCCCTCCATCTCTCCTCGCACCATCCATCCATTCACACATCCATTCCTCCTTGGTCTCTCCATCCGTCCTTCCATCCATTCGCCCATCCCTCCATCCCTCTTTGCACCCTCCATTCATATCCATCCATCTCTCTTCCTCTGTCCATCTCTTCATTCCTCCTTCCATCCATCTCTCCATTGACCCATGCCTCCATCCATTCATTTACTGATCCCTCCATCCCTCCTCGCACCATCCATCCATCCACCCATCCATTCCTCCTTGGTCTATCCATCCATCCATCCATTCATTTTCACACATCCATTCCTCTTTGGTCTCTCCATCAATTCTTTCCATCCATTCACCCATCCCCCCATCCCTCTTCGCACCCTCCATTCATTCATCCATCCATCTCTCCATCTCTATTCCCTCTCCATCCCTCCTTCCATCCATCCCTCCAGACCTCCATTCACCCATGCCTCCATCCATCCATTTACTGATCCCTCCTTGCACTATCCATCCATCCATCCATCCATCCACCCATCCATCCATCCATTCCTCCTTGGTCTGTCCATCCATCCATCCATTCACACATCCATTCCTCCTTGGTCTCTCCATCCATCCCCCCATCCCTCTTCGCACCCTCCATTCATTCATCCATCCATCTCTCCCTCTCCATCCCTCCTTCCATTCATCCCTCTATCCCTCCATTCACCCATCCATCCCTCCATTCACACATCCATTCTTCCTTGGTCTCTCCATCCATCCTTCCATCCATTCACCCATCCCCCCATCCCTCTGTGCACCCTCCATTCATTCATCCATCCATCCATCTCTCCATCTCTATTCCCTCTCCATCCCTCCTTCCATCCATCCCTCCAGACCTCTATTCACCCATGCCTCCATCCATCCATTTACTGATCCCTCCTTGCACTATCTATCCATCCATCCATCCACCCACCCATCGATTCCTCCTTGGTCTGTCCATCCATCCATCCATTCACACATCCCTCTTCGCACCCTCCATTCATTCTTCCATCCATTTCTCCCTCTCTATTCCCTCTCCATCCCTCCTTCCATTCATCCCTCTATCCCTCCATTCACCCATCCATCCCTCCATTCACACATCCATTCCTCCTTGGTCTCTCCATCCATCCTTCCATCCATCCCCCCATCCCTCTTCGCACCCTCCATTCATTCATCCATCCATCTCTCCCTCTCTATTCCCTCTCCATCCCTCCTTCCGCTCATCCCTCTATCCCTCCATTCACCCATCCATCCCTCCATTCACACATCCATTCCTCCTTTGTCTCTCCATCCATCCCTCCATCCATTCACTCCATTCCATCCATCTCTCCATCCACCATTCTGAAATCTCTTCGCCTCTCATTTTGGGAGAAAAACCAAGCGAAATTCTCACCCTGTTTTAGAGGGCCAGAAAATAAGCTTTTCATTATAAACAACCGAAACCAGCAGATGGAAACTGGGGTGAGGGGAAGGGGCTTCCCTACCCAAATGCCCTTTCTGAAGGCACCCCTTGTTCTTTTTTCTCTCTCCCCCTCTTGAATTTTGCATTTCCCCCCCCAAGGAGGGCGAATTGTGTTGCCAAGCAGCTGAGAATAACACTCCAGTCACATGGAAACGGGACCACTCAAGCTTGTAAAGAGCCGGGATTCAGACTAATCCTAACTCAATTGCTTGCGGAGAGACATTCCTTAGAATTTAGCCTGCGGGATAAGGACAACTTTCTTCCTAAGTCTGCTTTTCAGTTGGATTGATTATATGCCATCCAGTTGCTGTTGACTCTTGGCGGCCACACAGATCGCTCTTCGCCGGCTCCGGGTCTCCCAACGGAACAGCGGAACAACTGAATCCATCATCCTTGCGTTGCAGTCTCTTTCTCTTCGACCTTTCCAGAATTTATTTTCAGTTTAACCCAGATTTTTTTTTTAAAAAAAAAAAATAGATTTATGCGAGGTACAGTGAATGAGAATCCGAGAGCTGGAAGGGGCCCTGGAGGTCTTCTAGTCCAGCCCCCTGGCCGAGACAGGAGTCCTTGTACCATCCCAGACCCGGTTGTCCAATCTTGTCTTGAAAGACTCCAGCGATGGAGCACCCACCGCTGCAAGAGGCAAACTATTCCAATAAAACTGGATGCAGTATTCCAAGTGTGGCCTTACCAATGCCTTGGTAAGGCCACACTTGGAATACTGCATCCAGTTTTGATCACCACGATGTAAAAAAGATGCTGAGACTCTAGAAAGAGTGCAGAGAAGAGCAACAAAGATGATCAGGGGACTGGAGGCTAAAACATATAAGGAACGGCTGCTGGAATTGGGTATGTTTAGTTTAATGAAGAGAAGGACGAGGGGGGACATGATAGCAGCGTTCCAATATCTCAGGGGCTGCCCCAAAGAAGAGGGAGTCAAGCCATTCTCCAAGGCGCCTGAAGGCAGGACGAGAAGCAACGGATGGAAACTCATCAAGGAGAGAAGCAACCTGGAACTAAGGAGAAATTTCCTAACGGTGAGAACAATTAACCAGTGGAACCACCTGCCTCCAGAAGCGGTGAATGCTCCAACACTGGAAGTTTTTAAGAAGAAACTGGACAGCCATTTGTCTGAAATCGTACAAGGTTTCCTGCCTGAGCAGGGGGTTGGACTAGATGACCTCCATGGTCCCTTCCAACTTTATTATTATTATTATTATTATTATTATTATTATTATTATTATTATTATTATTATTATTATTATTATTATTATTATTATTATAAATTCCTCCTTATTTTGTGGCTCTACTCTGTAGAGTGGGACAACTCAACCACGGCCAAATTGGTCCAGCCGATTCGCAATGGCCAACTCGTGGCAGGACAATTCACGCTGCAAGGCGCAGAAATGGCCACCGCCGCACTGCGGGGCGCAGAAAAAAGGTGCTGCACCACGCAAGAACGGGGCAGGGCTTAGGGAGTATCAGGTGGGCACTAGCCCCGCTCTGTTTGTGGCGTGCACGTGCCTGCGGTCCCATGCCTGCGCACGCCCACATGTAAAATGTTTCCCCCTCACTTTTCCTCCGCCAACCGACAAAGGTTGGTGACCTCTGGTCTAAGGGAGATTTGGCCACAACGGCTTGTCCTAGACCCCTTCTCTGCACTTTCCAGGGTCTCAGCATCTTTTTGGTATCGTGGGGACCACAACTGGGTGATGATGATGATGATGATGATGATGATGATGATGAGGAGGAGGAGGAGGAGGAGGAGGAGGAGGAGAAGAAGAAGAAGAAGAAGAAGAAGAAGAAGAAGAAGAAGAAGAAGAAGAAGAAGAAGAAGAAGAAGAAGAAGAAGAAGAAGAAGAAGAAGAAGAAGAAGAAGAAGAAGAAGAAGAAGAAGAAAGAAGAAGAAAGTTGGAAGGTCATCTAGTCCAACCCCCTGCTCAGGCAGGAAACCCTATACCATTTCGGACAAATGGCTGTCCAGTCTCTTCTTAAAAACTTCCAGTGTTGGAGCATTCACAACTTCTGGAGGCAGGTGGTTCCACTGGTTAATTGTTCTAACCGTCAGGAAGTTTCTTCTTAGTTCTAGGTTGCTTCTCTCTTTGGTTAGTTTCCATCCGTTGCTTCTTGTCCTGCCTTCTGGCGCTTTGGAGAATAGCTTGACTCCCTCTTTTTGGGGGCAGCCCCTGAGATACTGGAAGGCTGCTATCCTGTCCCCCCTCGTCCTTCTCTTCATTAAACCAGACATACCCAATTCCATCAACCGTTCCTCATATGTTTTAGCCTCCAGTCCCCTGATCATCTTTGTTGCTCTTCTCTGTACTCTTTCTAGAGTCTCAACATCTTTTTTACATTGTGGGGACCAAAACTGGATGTTTTTTTAAGTCTGGTCTTACTAGCACAGTCCGTTTAGTGACCGTTCGAAGTTACAACGGCTCTGAAAAAAGTGACTGAGGACCGTTTCACACCCTGTTGCAGCATCCTCAGAGTCACGTGATCAAAATTGAGACCCTAGGCAACTGACTCGTATTTATGACGGTTTCAGCGCTCCCGCAGTCATGTGATCAAAATTCAGACGCCTGGCCACTGGCATGTACTTATGACAGTTGCAGAATCCCAGCATCACGCAATCCCCTTTTGTGACCTTCTGACAAGCAAAGTCGATGGGGGAAGCCGGATTCGCTTAACGACGGTGTGACTAACTTAACAACGGCGGCGATTCGCTTAACAGCGGTGTGACTAACTTAACGGCAGCGATTCGCTTAACGACGGTGTGACTAACTTAACAACGGCAGCGATTCGCTTAACAACGGTGGCAAAACAAGGTCGTAAAACAGGGCAAAGTTCACTTAACAAAGGTCTCACTTCGCGACGGAAACTTGGGGTACGATTGTGATCGTGAAGCTGAGGACTACCTGTATACATTTCATTGTTTTAATATTGTTGGTTTTTTTAATGTTTTTATGCTGCAAACCACCCAGAATCCTTTGACCCAAGTTGGGTGGCAAATAAATTTCATCATAAATACAAATATTTCTGTACATTGGACAGACAAAGAATCTAATGTTGGCCTCTCTCTAAATATTAGAGAGTGGTTTTTTTCCTTCCAATTATGGCAGTCTCGCTTTTCCGGAGACCTCAAGGATATATTTTCTCAACGGCAAGGAAAAAATAGGAAGGTATTTACGGGTAAAGAATTCCAAATTCCTTCCATTGATTCCCCCCCCCCCAAGAATCATTTAATTAATATCAACTCTCGGCGGTAAAGGAGAACAGATCAGATTGTGGCTGTTATTCAAAAAGCTAAAATTATACTATAGAGGCCCCGGGGAGTCTATTAGAGCGACATTTGTCGTTTGGCCCTCCGCAAATTCGTGGCAACAGGATTAGGGCCCAAAATGGTGAATATTCCACAGAGACTTGGCTGAAAGAGATGGGAAAAAGAGGGGGGGCAGAGATTTAACACCCTAGACCCCAGAGCTGAGCTTCAAACTAGTCGGGCGCGAGAGACTCTTAAGGCGGGCATCGCTTTTTTGAATGGGGTGGAAAGCCTCGGGTGCAGCCGAGCGGATATAAAACGCAGAATGAGAATCTGCGTCCGCGTGGAAGTACAGAAGGGCGTGGAGAGTTTTGATGTTTATAAATGTTCTCAACATTTGTCCTAAGGTCCAATTCGTTTTCAACCCATTTTCGGTTTTCATCTTTGAAGGCTCATCTTTTATTTTGAACAACAAGACAATGTCTATTTATATCTATCTATCTATCTATCTATCTATCTATCTATCTATCTATCTATCTATCATTTATCTATCTACCCATCTATCATTTATTTAACTACCCATCTATCATTATCTATCCATCATCTACCTATATCTATCTTCTATCTATCCATCTATCATCTATTTATTATCTATCATTTATCTCTCTATCTATATCTATCCATTTATCTATCTATCATCTATCTATTCATCTATCATTATCCATCATCTACCTATATCTTCTATCATCTATCTATCCATCATCTATTTATCTAAGCATCAATTATCTATCTATCTATCTATCTATCATCAATCAATCAATCAATCAATCTATCATTTATCCATCTACCCATCTATCATTTATTTAACTACCCATCTATCATTACCTATCCATCATCTACCTATATCTATCTTCTATCTATCAATCCATCTATCATCTATTTATCTAAGCATCAATTATCTATCATTTATCTCTCTCTCTGTCTATATCTATCTATCCATTTATCTATCATCTATCTATTCATCTATCATTATCTATCCATCATCTACCTATATCTTCTATCATCTATCAATCCATCACCTATTTATCTAAGCATCAATTATCTATCTATCTATCTATCTATCTATCTATCTATCTATCTATCTATCTATCATCAATCTATCAATCTATCTATCTATCATCAATCTATCATCAATCTATCTATCTATTTATCTATCTATCTATCTATCTATCTATCTATCTATCCATCCATCATCTACCTATCTCTATTATCTATCATCTATTTACCCATCTATCATTTATTTATCTATCTATATATCTATATATCTATATATTTATCTATCTATATATCTATCTATATCCATCTCTTTCATGTATCATCTAATTTATCTATTATCTATATCTATCATCTATCTATATGCATATACACATGAGTATACGTATTTATATATCTGTCTATTCATATCTATTCATTATGTATCTTTATGTCTTTTTATTCATCTATCTATCCATGTCTATCCATATTTATTCATTCATTATCTGTGTACCTGTCTTTCTTATCTGTCTTTCTAACTGTAGACTCTGAACAGTCACTAAATGAACAGCCATAACTTGAGGAATGCCTATAGCGCACCCGTTCATTGGTAAAGGCAAGAAAATGGCTCATGATGTGGGAGAGAAAATTCTTTTTCTCGGAATGTTCTTTCTCTTTTCAACGCAAAAGTCAAGGAGAGAATACTATTCAAAGCCATCTCTGTCCACATTAAACCCACGTACAAAAGTTCAAGCTTTTCTGCGTTACAAATTAAAATACATGGCCTCTGCTCTTTTATTCTTTTATTGTCATGTGCTGCTCTCTATTGCTGGAACATTCTCTGCTTACCCCGGTCTCTCACACTCCTCCCTCCATCTGTGTAATTTCTCTGGATCACAAACTAAAACTCCTTTAAAAACAGGCCCCTGTTGTACAGCCCACATGAATAAATTCCTTCCAAGATTTACCTCATTTATTGAGCAAATCAAGGTCCTGGGTGCTTCTCTGAGCTGGGTGGGTTTCTTGCAGACGTTTCATGACCCAATTAGGGGACATCATCAGTGCTAGAAGGGAGGTGGGGTGTGAGGAGGAGGAAGAGGAGGAGGAGGAGGAGGAGGAGAACGACTGTGGGGTCCTTGGTGCTCTCTGAATTTGGTGGTTTCTTTGCAGACATTTCATGACCCAGCTAGGTAACATCATCAGTGCTAGAAGGGGATGGAGTTGAAGGAGGAGGAGGAGGAGGAGGAGGAGGAGGAGGAGGAGGACGACGACGACGACGACGACGACTGTGGGGTCCTTGGTGCTCTCTGAATTTGGTGATTTCTTTACAGACGTTCCATGACCCAACTAGGGAACATCATCAGTGCTAGAAGGGGAGAGGGGTGTGTGGGGAGGAGGAGGAGTGCTAGAAAAGAGTGGGGTTTCTGGAGAGAGGAGGGGGAAGGAGGAGGAGGAAGGGAGGAGGAGAACTGTGGGCTCCTTGGTGCTCTCCTAGTTTGGCACTTCTCTTGCAGACATTTTATGACCCAACTAGGGAACATCATCAGTGCTAGAAGGGAGGTGGGGTGTGGGGAGGAGGAGGAGGAGGAGGAGGAGGAGGAGGAGGAGGAGGAGGAGGAGAAGAACGACTGTGGGGTCCTTGGTGCTCTCTGAATTTGGTGGTTTCTTTGCAGACGTTTCATGATCCAACTAGAGAACATCATCAGTGCTAGAAGGGGTGTGTATGTGGGGAGGAGGAGGAGGAGGAGGAGTGCTAGAAAAGAGTGGGGTTTGTGGAGAGGAGGGAGGAGGAGGAGGGAGGGAGGAACGGAGGAGGAGGAGGAGGAGAGGGAGGAGACTTTGCTGTTTTCTGAGCTTGGTTGTTCTCTTGCAGACATTTCCTGACCCAACTAGGTAACTATGAGTGGGGTCTGTGGAGAGAAGGAGGGAGGGAGGGAGTAGGGGAGTTTCTGGAGAGGAGGAGGATGGGGAAGGAGGAGGGGAGGAAGGGAGGAGGAGAACGACTATGGAGTCCTTGGTGCTCTCCAAGTTTGGTACTTCTCTTGCAGACGTTTTATGACCCAACTAGGGAACATCATCAGTTCTAGAAGGGTGTGTGTGTGTGTCTTAGGAGGAGGATGACGACGACAACTATGGGGTCCTTGGTGATCTCTGAGATTTTTCTGCTGTTGTCGGCTCTCTCACAAAGACAGAAGCAGGGCATGGTGAGAAAACAACAACCCCTGCCGGGAATCTTGCCTCTGCAATGGCTCTCTGGAGCAAGCCTACATCACAACACGACGTGTAATTTTTGTAAATAATTTTACCTGTATAGGCGACGCTCTTAGGATTCCCGTACGGAGCCCCGGGCTGAACGGGGCTGTAGACAGGATTCATCGTCAGGTATGTGAAAACTCTGGAGAAACAGAACAAAAACAAAAAACAGTGGAGTGTTTAGAAATCATGCGTGGAAAACATTTACCAACACTGAGGGAATTTTTTTTTTAAATAATTAAAATCTCGGTACTAAACAGACCCAACTGAAGCGGGTCTGCTCGCTTCTTACTCATTCAGCCCTTTGGGGAGAGGCAAAGGGGGGGACGAGGCTATTTGGGGGGGTCTAATTCAAACCCTTCCCGATCTTTTTCTCCACATACAGACCACACAACTTACAACCCATTCACTTTTAGTAACTGTTCAAAGTTACTATGGCCTTGGAAAAAAAAGGGATTTGTGACCGTTTTTCCTCACTTACAACCAGAACAGAACAGAATAACAGAGATGGAAGGGACCCTAGAGGTCATCTAGTCCAACCCCCTGCTCAGACAGGAAGTCTACTAGAGGATCCTTGTGCTTCCTTACACAGGTGGGCGTAAGGACTTCCAGCCATTCCTTTAGGGCAGGGTTTCTCAACCTTGACAATTTTAAGGCATGTGGACTTCAACTCCCAGAATTCCACAGCCAGCTGTGGAATTCTGGGAGTTGAAGTCCACATGCCTTAAAATTGTCAAGGTTGAGAAACACTGCTTTAGGGATTGTTTGAAGTTACAACAGCACTGGGAAAGGGACTGTTTTTCACCACACTTTTATGACCGTTGCAGCATCCCCAGGGGGGTCACGTGATCAAAATTCAGATGCTTGGGCAACTGACTCGTATTTACGACGGTCGCAGCGTCCTGGGGGTCATGTGATCCCCTTTTGCGATCTTCAAAGTCAATGGGGGAAAAGCCAGATTCACTTAACAGCCGTGGTACTAGCTTGACATCTGCAATGATTCACTTAACAAAAAGGGCAAGAAAGGTCATTAAAATGGGGCAAAACTCGCTTGACATCTGCTTCGCTTAGCAACGGAAATTTTAGGCTCAATTGTGGTCGTAAGTCAAGGATTAATTGTAAATCCATGATTCTCTCCCATTGTGTTCTTACAAACTGTTCCGACCGCTGTTCCTCCTGGGAACACAGGACAGATATTCAATTAAAAAAATTCATTTCCATGAAGTATGCTGTATTTTTTTTTTGTTTATCTAATAGACTTTCACACTTTGTACAGTTCTGATAAAGCTATTGACTAGCCCAGGGTAGGCAACCTTGGCTCTTTTATGCCTCGTGGACTTCAACTCCCAGAATTCCTGAGCCAGCTATGCTGAGGGGAAAGGGAGAGGTTTCCAAGCTGAGCCATGCTGGCTCAGGAATTCTGGGAGTTGAAGTCCACGAGTCATGAAGGGGCCATAGTTCCCCCATGCTGGCTCAGGAATTCTGGGAGTTGAAGCCCACGAGTCATGAAGGGGCCATAGTTCCCCCATGCTGGCTCAGGAATTCTGGGAGTTGAAGCCCACGAGTCATGAAGGGGCCATAGTTCCCCCATGCTGGCTCAGGAATTCTGGGAGTTGAAGTCCACGAGTCATAAAAGAGTCAAAGTTGCCTACCCCTGGACTAGCCTTACTCAAATTTATTCCCCTCAAAACAATTCTAGGATTTTCCATCTCTGCGCATCTAGACATCTGAGTAAAAAAGAAGTCTGGTGTGTAATATGGCTGGCTGGTCTTGGATTATTTTAAGCAAATAACAGTTTATTACAAGTATATTGCATTCTGCCCATTTTTCTGTCTCTCTCTTATGGGAAATGTCAGCGCTCAAACCTCTAAATAGATACGATCCATGGCTCCATTGGTTGAGAAAGGTATAGTTTTATTAAAGTCGAGTGTACTGCATAGCCAAAAAGGTTCAAACAGGAAGTTTTTAAAACAGTCAAGCATTCATTGGTGTGTAACTGTGTTCTTCTCTCAGCTGGATGCCCTTGAAGCAGCATCTCAGGGAAATACAGCCGTTAAAACTTCCGCTTTCCCGTCAAGCATTCTGTCTCCCATCCATCCTCCCCAGGGCCCGCGGCAGACCGTCACCACATGGTAATGAAGCAGAAGCAATAAGTGTGAGGTAGCAGCTGACAGGAAGCCTGGAGGACCAGGCGCCAATATTTCTCGAGGGTGCACACGGCTACTTAATGCCCTAAAGTCGAATTACTGCTAAGATGCAACCGCTTATCAACATCCAGCTCGAGAATACAAATAAAACACCAGGTTCATTCGTCTCCGAAAATCTTACTGTTTGTTGAATACACTGCATGGTTATGTGGAAGCAAAACTAACTCTGAGGTTTCAGCACCAATTCATAGAATTTAAACAATAATTTTCCCAGCCAAACTCGCAATGTCTTACGTAATTCATATCAACAAGTTCACTTTGTGATGGGAACGTCTGCTTCAAATCCACACCTGTTCTCATTTCCTTGACAAGGCTTCAGGCTTGACTCCCTCTTCTTTGGGGCAGCCCCTGAGATACTGGAACGCTGCTATCATGTCCCCCCTCATCCTTCTCTTCATTAAACTAGACGTACCCAATTCCAGCAACCGTTCCTTATATGTTTTAGCCTCCAGTCCCCTAATCATCTTTGTTGCTCTTCTCTGTACTCTTTCTAGAGTCTCAACACCCTTTTTACATCGTGGTGACCAAAACTAGATGCAATATTCCAAGTGTGGCCTTACCAAGGCCTTGTAAAGTGGTATTAACCCTTCACGTGGTCTTGATTCTATCCCTCTGTTAATGCAGCCTAGCAGTGTGTTGGCTTTTTAGGCAGCTGTAGCACACGGCTGGCTCATATCTAAGAGATTGTCCACTAGGACTCTAAGATCCCTCTCACAGTTACTACTACTGAGCAAGGTACCACTATATTACACCTGTACATTTGGTTTTTCTTGCCTAAATGTAGAACTTTACTTTTTGGGGCAAAATAATTTTGGACAAAATAATTTTGAGCAATATAAAATTACCTTTGGGCAAAATAATATTCCGTCTTAACTGGTATATATCCAGTTAATTATTTCCCTGCAGCAAACAGAATGCTGCAGGCTAAACGTATCCAGATCTTCCCTTTTAGTTCTTTCCTATCCCCTCGACAGCCAGCAGCGAATGGAAAATAATAATCTGTTGTCGTTTTATTCCAAACCTGGGCCTTGCCCAAATCAGAACGGAATATAAACCGGCCTTGCAGACATCTGATAAATTTCAAGTCTGTTCTCAGAGTCCCTCGTTTTTCCAAAAGGGAACCCTTCTTTTTTTAAGGAAAGGTAATCCTCGACTTACGACAACTGGATCCAAACTTTCTGTTGCTAAGCAAGGCATTTGTTAAGTGAGTTTTGATCCATTTTACGACCTTTCTTCCCACAGTTGTTAAGTGAATCCCTGCAGTTGTTAAGTTAGTAATACGATTGTTAAGTGAATCCAGCTGGTTTTTCTGGCTGAGGCGGGATTAGAATTCAGCGTCTCCTGGTGATTGATTGGCCCAAAGTCACCCAGTTGGTTTTCATGCCTAAGACAGGACTAGAACTCACTTCTCCTGGTGATTGGCCCAAAGTCATCCAGCTGGCTTTCATGCCTAAGGTGGGACTAGAACTCACTTCTCCTAGTGATTGGCCCAGAGTCATCCAGCTGGCTTTCATGCCTAAGGCGGGACTAGAACTCACTTCTCCTGGTGATTGGCCCAAAGTCATCCAGCTGGCTTTCATGCCTAAGGTGGGACTAGAACTCACTTCTCCTAGTGATTGGCCCAGAGTCATCCAGCTGGCTTTCATGCCTAAGGCGGGACTAGAACTCACTTCTCCTGGTGATTGGCCCAAAGTCATCCAGCTGGCTTTCATGCCTAAGGCGGGACTAGAACTCACCTCTCCTAGTGATTGGCCCAGAGTCATCCAGCTGGCTTTCATGCCTAAGGCGGGACTAGAACTTACTTCTCCTAGTGATTGGCCCAGAGTCATCCAGCTGGCTTTCATGCCTAAGGCAGGACTTGAACCTGGAGTCTCCTGATGATTGGACCAGTCACCCAGTTGGCTTTCATGCCTAAGGCAGGACTAGAATTCACCGTCTCTTGGTGATTGGCCCAGAATCACCCAGCTACCTTTCATGCCTAAGGTGGGACTAGAACTCTCTGTTTCCTGGTAACTGGTCCAAAGTCACCCAGCCGGTTTTTCTGGCTAAGGCGGGATTAGAACTCTCCGTCTCCTGGTGATTGGCCCAAAGTCACCCAGTTGGCTTTCATGCCTGAAGCGGGCCTAGAAGTAAATTTCTCGTGAAGAACCGTAAAGTTTAACCTTATCCCAGTGTGAGCACCTTCCATTTTTTAACTGAACTTCAGAGTCTTATTATGAGGCCCTGAGCAGTTCAGAGCCCTTCAGGAAATGACTGACAGTTTTCCGAATTAAACTAATGACGTTTTAGAAATGGCATTCTCCTTTGCGATAAGGCTCGGCCAGGAAAACCGTGAACAAATTTTAATAATGCCGAATGGAAGCCTTATTCCCACAGGACTGGACGTCAGCTCCTACTCCGATCCATCTCCATCATTACTTGTTATTATTCATGCAATCCGTAGGGCCCTCCATCTCCGTAGAGACCCTAACACAGGGTGAAAACTTACAATTCCAAGCAAGGAATAACAAAGGCAGGAAGTCCTCCCGCTTGCAAAGTGTTCATTTAGTGACGTTCAACGTTACAACAGCACTGGGAAAAGTGTCTTACGGCCAGGTTTCACGCATATGACCGTTGCAGCATCTTCCCCCCCCCACCCCATGGTCACATGATCAAACTTCAGCTGCTTGGCAACTGGCATGTACTTACGCCTGGTTGCAGCCCCTCAACGTCCTGGGATTGTCATTTGTCAATCCAACTCCTTGGGAGGAGCTGACAAAGTCGACGGGGCAAAGCAGACCTGCTTAACGACTGCACGGTTCACTTAACAAATTCCGCGATTCCCTTGACGACCGCGGGAAAACAGGTCGTGAAACAGGGCACGACTCAGGGAGACGTTCGTTAATTAAATTTTGCCCCGCTTTACGACCTTCCTTGCCATGGCTGTTAAGTGAACCACTGCAGTTGATCAGTTAGTAGTCTGGTTTTTAAGTGAATCCAGCGTTCCCCGTTAAAGTCAACGGGGAACGCTGGATTCACTTAAAAACCGGACTACTAACTGATCAACTGCAGTGGTGTTGTGGTTCCGACAGATGAAACGCTTCGAAGGAACTTCGAGGCCCTGGTTACCTTAAAGAATCTTTATTTTGAGTAGCATAACTTCAGCACTGTATAATCGAAGTCAAAGACTGAATTCCCCTCCCCTGAACACATAGTATCAAAGCACGATTCCCTCCTCCAATTCAGTCATAAATCACATTCCCCAATTAGCTTGAAACGCAGGCTTCCTCTCCAATTCTCCAGCCCGCCAAATCCTTATCAGCTCTGGTTACAATAACCTTAATTCTCACACTAGGTTTAGTGTTGTTCTGTCTAGCTGAGTGATGGCGAACCTTTTAGAGACCGAGTGCCCAAACCACAGCCCCAAACCCACTTATTTATCACAAAGTGCCAGGGCCGCATCAGCATTGTGGTGCCCTCGGGGGGGGAGGGGCAGGGAGGCGCCTCTCAGCGCCACCTCTGGCACGCAAAAACCGGGGGCGCAAAAATGGGCCACCATGCTGCAAGGTGCAAAAATGGCCACCGCCGTGCCACGGGGTGAAGATACAAAGTGCTGCACCATGCAAAAATGGGGCAGGGCTCGTGAGTATGATGCAGGCACTAGCCCCGCCCAATTTGCAGCGCATGCGTGCTCACGGCCCCATGCGCACATGCGTGTAAAATGCTTCCCCCTCCCTTTTCTTCCAGTCCACCAATCGACAGTGGTTGGGGACCTCTGCTCTACCACCTCTACTGGAGCTTGCTAGTCGGCCGCTTCGCCTCCTTTGTGCTGGGTGGGGGGCTTCTGCTCCGGGCGGCGGTGGTATCCATGAGGAGAGATTGAGGAACAAAAAAATAAAGAAAAACCCCAAATTGAAGACATTCGGTTATCGAGGTCACTGGATGGCCCTCCTGAGAGTCTTCCGTGTTGCTGAAATGGGGGAAGCCAACTTCACTTTAACAACCGGGTTACTAACTTAGCAACTGCAATCATTCACTTAACGACGGTGGCAGGAAAGGTCATAAAATGCAGCAAAACTCACTTAGCATCCGAAATTTTGGGCTCAATTGTGGTCGATAGTAGACAGGAGGAATACCTGTGCAATAAATCTAATAAAAGCATCAGTTGGGTCCATAAGCTTCGTAATCGAAAAGAAATGTGAAGCTGGGCTGTAGGAACTTCATGTCTACACAACTGATAATAATAATAATAATAAAGTTGGAAGGGACCTTGGAGGTCATCTAGTCCAACCCCCTGCTCAGGCAGGAAACTCTATAGTATTTCAGACAAAGGGCTGTCCTGTCTCTTCTTAAAGACTTCCAGTGTTGGAGCATTCACCACTTCTGGAGGCAGGTTGTTCCACTGCTTCGCCTCCTTTGTGCTGGGTGGGGCTCCTGCTCCGGGCGGCGGGGGTATCCATAAGGAGAGATTGAGGAACAAAAAAATAAAGAAAACCCCAAATTGAAGACATTCGGTTATCGAGGTCACTGGATGGCCCTCCTGAGAGTCTTCCGTGTTGCTGAAATGGGGGATGGGGGGGGGGAAATGCTCCCCAGAAACCACTTTGCAAAAGCCGAAGGGACAAAGCACGAAATTAACACACCCACAAAATGTTCGGGAAGACTCTAATTAGTCGCCTGTTTTGAGGAGGACTGCCCTCGTCTGATGGCAGTGTGTGAACGAGAGGATGAAAAACCAGATGGAGATGTCTAAATCAGGAGCGTCGATGCATAATCTCCTTTGCATAATCTTGAATGAACAGGGAAATCACCTGAGCAGGAAATTGCAAGGGGACAAACCTTGTCTCTGGCTAATTCTCTGGCTGGGACTGTCAAATAACCAGGTTACCTTACTGCTGGAGGAACTGGCATCCAGCAATTATCCCCTGACAACAGAGCTGGGGAACGATGGCTCCTTCGTGACTCGGGGACTTCAACTCCCAGAATTCCTCAGCCAGCATGGGTGAACTATAGCCTCTTTATGACTTGGGGGCTTCAACTCCCAGAATTCCTCAGCCAGCATGGGGGAACTATGGCTCCCTTTATGACTGGTGGACTTCAACTCCCAGAATTCCTCAGCCAGCATGGGGGAACTATGGCCCCTTCAGGACTTGTGGACTTCAACTCCCATAATTCCTGAGCCACCATGGGGGAAGTATGGCCCCTTCAGGACTTGTGGACTTCAACTCCCAGAATTCCTGAGCCAGCATGGGGGAACTATAGCCTCTTTATGACTTGGGGACTTCAACTCCCAGAATTCTTGAGTCAGCATGGGGGAACTATGACCCCTTCATGACTCGTGGACTTCAACTCCCAGAATTCCTGAGCCAGCATGGGGGAACAATGGCTCCTTAATGACTGGTGGACTTCAACTCCCAGAATTCCTGAGCCAGCCTTGCTCAGATTTCCATGCTGTCTCACGAATTCTGGGAGTTGAAGTCCACAGGTTGTAAAGGGGCCATAGTTGCTTCTGACAAGCAAAGTCAATAGGGAAGCCAACTTCACTTTAACAACCGGGTTACTAACTTAGCAACTGCAATCATTCACTTAACGACGGTGGCAGGAAAGGTCATAAAATGCAGCAAAACTCACTTAGCATCCGAAATTTTGGGCTCAATTGTGGTTGATAGTAGACAGGAGGAATACCTGTGCAATAAATCTAATAAAAGCATCAGTTGGGTCCATAAGCTTTGTAATCGAAAAGAAATTTGAAGCTGGGCTGTAGGAACTTTATGTCTATACGACTGATGATAATAATAATAAAGTTGGAAGGGACCTTAGAGGTCATCTAGTCCAACCCCCTGCTCAGGCAGGAAACTATAACATTTCAGACAAAGGGCTGTCCTGCCTCTTCTTAAAGACTTCCAGTGTTGGAGCATTCACCGCTTCTGGAGGCAGGTGGTTCCACTGGTTAATTGTTCTCACTGTCAGGAAGTTTCTCCTTAGTTCTAGGTTGCTTCTCTCCTTGATGAGTTTCTTATGCTGCATAAGAATTCACAAATGACACTGTATGTGATTGAATGTTCCCCTTTGTCTTCACGGTGTCTCCAGCTTCAGCAACTGATTACCCCCCCCCAGGCCTTAAATTTCAGCTGGTTCCCCCCCACCCACCAGGCCTAAAGTTTAAATTAAAGCCTGCCAAGAAAAAGCTGAAGTCTTTAATTTGCCTCCGACTAAACAGTCCTCCTTGTTCTTTGACCCATAGCATCCATAGGGCATGTCTGTAAATGGGACTTAAATCACAATAATTTGCAGCAGGTCCTAAGCCAGGGGTAGGCAACCTTGGCTCTTTTATGACTCGTGGACTTCAACTCCCAGAATTCCTCAGCCGGCATGGGGGAACTATGGCACCTTCATGACTCGTGGACTTCAACTCCCAGAATTCCTGAGCCAGCATGGGGGAACTATGGCACCTTCATGACTTGCGGACTTCAACTCCCAGAATTCCTCAGCCAGCATGGGGGAACTATGGCCCCTTCATGACTCGTGGACTTCAACTCCCAGAATTCCTGAGCCAGCATGGGGGAACTATGGCCCCTTCATGACTCGTGGACTTCAACTCCCAGAATTCCTGAGCCAGCATGGGGGAACTGTGGCCCCTTCATGACTGATGGACTTCAACTCCCAGAATTCCTCAGCCAGCATGTCTGGCTCAGGAATTCTGGGAGTTGAAGTCCACGAGTCATAAAAGAGCCAAGGTGGCCTACCCCTGTCCTAAGCCTTCAGCTTGCACGACAATGTGGTGTTACAAAGACCGACGATGCCACGCCTCAGGAAAAACTTGATTTAATGGCAATTTCTAAATGCGTGCCGCCACAATGGAACCCCAAAATTTCTATCGCTAAGCGGAGACATTTGCTAAGTGAATTTTGCCCCGTTTTACGACCTTCCTTGCCACTGTCGTTAAGTGAATCACGGCAGGGGTTAAGTTAGTAACACGGATGTTCAGTGAATCCGGCTTTCCCCCGTTGACTTCGCCTGTCGGAGGGCCGCAAAAGGGGATCACACAACCTTGGGACACGGCAACCGTCATAAACAGGAACCGGTTGCCAAGCGTTTGAATTTTGATCACGTGACCCTGGGAAAGCTGCAACGGTCGTAAGTGTGAAAAACGGTCATAAATCACTTTTCTTGGCGCTGTTGTCACTTTGAACAGTCCCTAAACAAAGGGTTGTTAAGTCGAGGAATACCTGTAATCAAGAGACTGGTGTTGCAGATGAAAACATAACAAATTAATTTAATTTACTAAGGTGGAGCCGGTGGGAAAGGTTGGGATTGGTTAAATCACAGCTAACTTCCATAATTCAAAAGCCTTTTGCGACTCGAGTATCTTCTACACAACGTGCTCAACCCACACACTTCACAGCGCAAAAAATGGCCGGTGCAGCGGGGAAAAAGCAGTAAATTACACATCAGAAGCAGGAGTAGCTTAAAGGAAGCTGGAAAAACAAAGGCATTTTTTTATGTTCCTCTAAGCCAGGAGTGTGGAACGATGATCCCATCACCAGTATGACTCTCTGTCCAGTCTCTTAGAATAGAAAAGAGCTAGACGGGACCTTGGAGGTCATCTAGTCCAACTCCCTGCTCAGGCAGGAGACCCTACAGCATTTCAGACAAATGGCTGTCCAGTCTCTTAGAACAGAATAGAAGAGTTGGAAGGGACCTTGGAGGTCTTCTAGTCCAACCCCCTGCACTGTCCCGGAGTCACGTGATCACCATTGGTGACCTTCCCAGCCAAGCACGGTGAAGGGAGGGGGGGAGAGCCAGACTCACTTACTGACCACCTGATTCAGTTAACAACTGCGGTGATTTGCTTAGCAACCATGACAACAGTTGTAAAATCGGGAGCCAACTCAAGCCATTCCACTGGTTGATTGTTCTCCCCGTCAGGAAATTTCTCCTTAATTCCCATTACCAGTGTGACTCGTGGACTTCCATTCCCAGAATTCCTGAGCCAGCTTGGTCCCTGCTTGGGCGGTGAGCCCCAACATCTGTCCATCTTTCAGGTCGGGCATCCGTGCCCCCCCCTACCGCCCCCAGGCCAGGACTCCAAAAAGAACCACCCCACGTCTTTGGATCCTGTCTTTGACCACCTGCTATTACACACACACACACACACACACAATCACTTAAATCGGAGCCAGCCATGTGCTGCAGCTGCTAAAAAGGCCAACACAGTGCTAGGCTGCATTAACAGAGGGATAGAATCAAGATCATGTGAAGTGTTAATACCACTTTACAAGGCCTTGGTAAGGCCACACTTGGAATACTGCATCCAGTTTTGGTCACCACGGTGTAAAAAAGATATTGAGACTCTGGAAAGAGTGCAGAGAAGAGCAACAAAGATGATTAGGGGACTGGAGGCTAAAGCATATAAGGAACAGCTGCTGGAATTGGGTATGTCTAGTTTAACGAAGAGAAGGACGAGGGGGGACATGATAGCAGTCTTCCAGTATCTCAGGGGTTGCCACAAAGAAGAATTGGGGGTCAAGCTGTTCTCCAAAGCGCCTGAAGGCAGGAGAAGAAGCAACGGATGGAAACTCATCAAGGAGAGAAGCAACCTAGAACTAAGGAGAAACTTCCTGACAGTGAGGACAATTAACCAGTGGAACAACCTGCCTCCAGAAGCGGTGAATGCTCCAACACTGGAAATTAACTAAACAAACTGTTGTAACTCGAGGATTAATCTGTACGCTTCTTTCAGCCCTGTTTCCATTTTTATTTTATTTTATTTTTTATTATTATTATTATTATTATTATTATTATTATTATTATTAGTAGTAGTAGTAGTAGTAGTAGTAGTAGTAGTAGTAGTAGTTCAGGCTTTTCATTTCTTTAGCTTGCCGTTTCTTGCTCCTTTCCTGCACTCTACATAACAGCACTTATACCACACACACAAAAAGGGAATAGCATAATGGAGACGGGGAGAATTTAATCACTCCACACCGAATAGCAATACTTAAAAGCGCTGCTATGGCAACTGTGTAAATAAGACTGCCGAATATTATCCGGCCCAACAAAAGTCCTTTTTCTCCTATTAGTTATTTGGGAAGGAAAGTAATCCTCTCCCGCTTGTTCAAGCGTTTATTTCATCCAAAAATTACAGAGGAGGTTTTTCCTCCCACATGCCAGAGGCCATTAGCCTCCAAACACTGGGCCACACAGGTGTGCATATTCCGCAGTGTGTACCAGTTCGAGTTTTAAAGGAGAGGGAGAAACGCTTTAGGGAGAAACTGCCTTTTAAGAGACCCACAATACACACAGCGATGCAGCCGGCCTGGTAAACATTGCTTGCTGAAATAATTTTTGTGGTAATGTATGGCCTAGTCCTTGACAACATTGTGGACTTCAGCTCCCAGAATTCCTCAGCCAGCATAGCTGGCTGAGGAATTCTGGGAGTTGGAGTCCACAAGTCATAAAAGGGCCAAGTTTGAAGACCCCTGACATAATGTGAGGAAAATAATGCTAACTCAGAAAGAGCTAAACTAGTGTTTCTCAACATCGGCCATTTTAAGGGGTGTGGACTTCAATTCCCAGAATTCCTCAGCCAGCGTGCCTAGCTGAGGAATTCTGGGAGTTGAAGTACACAAGTCATGAGGGCCAAGTTTGAAGACCCCTGACATGATGTGAGGGGGAAATAATGCTAACTCAAAAAGAGCTAAACTGGTGTTTCTCAGCCTCGGCCATTTTAAGAGGTGTGGTCTTCAACTCCCAGAATTCCTCAGTCAGTATGCCTGGCTGAGGAATTCTGGGAGTTGAAGTCCACAGGTCATAAAAGGATCAAGTTTGAAGACCCCTGACATAATGTGAGGAAAATAATGCTAACTCAGAAAGAGCTAAACTGGTGGTTTCTCAACCTTAGCCATTTTAAAAGGTGTGGACTTCAACTCCCAGAATTCTTCAGTCAGTATGCCTGGCTGAGGAATTCTGGGAGTTGAAGTCCACAAGTCATAAAAGGGCCAAGTTTGAAGACCCCTGCTATAGATTAGCCCAGGCTGTTGTGAGTTGCAGCTCACAAGCATCCAATGAGTGCTGTGGGCTGGCTGATGTGAGTCTTAAAGTTGTCAAGGTTGCAGACCCCTGAGGACCTAGTCTGAATTTGTTTAGGCTTTTTTAACCTGTGTATTTCTTTTTTTTGGGGGGGAGGAAAAAACCCAGTTTTCTATTTAATTAAATCCTTTGCTTAAAGCACAGGCTTCGAACGCAGTCTGTGTCAAATGTGTACTTTTCCCACCGAAGCTGTCTGGCTCAATTCACAACCTGGAACAGCAGGCTGGTCCTTGAGGAGAGGATGAAAAGATATTTAAGGGGCTTTTTAAATTATTATTATTCCTTGCGAGAAGAAAGGATGAGCTGGCTGTCTCCATCGGCACCGAGAGCAGCAGAAGAAGCTGCAGGCAGCTGGAAAATGCAACCGCATTTGATCTCCTACTCAGGGTTTCTAGATGTCCGGCTTAATAAGAATTTTTGAGAAAAAAAAGGATATATAGTGATTTAACAAATCAAGTTTTAGAAATATAAGTGAAAATATAAATTGATTAGAAAAGATGTTATAGGCAGATGTAATAAGGTAGATAAGTAGTATAGAATTTTTATAGTATATGAAATAGGAAAATATTGGGATGTATTTAAATGGAAAATTTGGATATTTAGATGTTAAATACTGAGAAAATCATGACTGATAAGAATTGTTTGAATATTAAGCAGAACAGAACAGAACAGAATAGAACAGAACAGAACAGAAGATAGGATAGGGCAGGATAGGATAGGATAGGCATAGAATACAGAACAGTGGATAGGATAGGATAGGATAGGATAGGAAGGACAGGACAGGACATAGAGAATAGGATAGGATAGGATAGGATAGGATAGGATAGGATAGGATAGGATAGGATAGGATAGGATAGGATAGGATAGGACAGGACAGGACAGGAAATAGAGAATAGAATAGAATAGGGTAGGATAGAATAGGACAGGACAGGACAGGACAGGACAGGACAGGAAATAGAGAATAGGATAGGATAGGATAGGATAGGATAGGATAGGATAGGATAGGATAGGACAGGAAATAGAGAATAGAATAGAATAGGGTAGGATAGGATAGGTTAGGATAGGATAGGACAGGAAATATAGGATAGGATAGGATAGGATAGGATAAAAGAGGGGAGGATATAGAACAGATTACAGAACAATACATAGAACAGAACAGAATGGAGAACAGAATAAAGAACAGAATGTAGAATAGGGAACAGAATAGATTACAAAACAGAACAGAATACAGGATAGATTACAGAACAGAATAGAATTCTTTACTGGCCACGTGTGACCGGACACACAAGGAATTTGTCTCCGGCACAGAAGCTCTCAATCTACATGCAAGCAACCAAGTGATATAATCATAATAACAAAGGATAATAATCATAATAACGATGCCAAATAGAGAAGGTGGTGGAACAGATGAAAAGGATAATAGCAATACAGCCTCGCTACCTGGGTAACATACTTAGACGTAAATACATACATTGGGAGTGGGGGGAAAAAAATCCTTCATAATTTTATCCCTTTAGCTACGTAGCGTTTCTTCCATCTTAAGGCCCTTTTTCAAAGCACGAGGCAGCCTTTTCATCAGCCCCCTCACCCTGCAGGGATTTTTTCTGCACACAAAGTCAATTTATGGCAGGCTTACTGTGCAGGCAGCCCAGTTGAATTATCTTGACTCCCTGACATTTTAATAAATCTCAAACATACGCAAAATCAATCTTGGGTTATTTCGACTCCCATTTCTCTCCCCCCCCCCAAACTCTTTCCCTCCTCTAACAGAAAAAAAAACAAGCTTCTTGTTATACGAGGTTTTTATCAGACAAGGCTGTTGAGTGAGTGAGTTCTATCCCATTTTATACGACCTTTTTTTCGCCACGGTCGTTAAGCAAATCACTGCACTACTTAAGCGGATTGCGAGGTCGTTAAGCGAATCTGGCTATCCCCAACTGACTTTGCTTGTTGGAAGATTACTTTCCAGCAACCGTCATAAATACGAACCAGTGGCCAGGTGCCCAAATTCTGACCGCGTGACCACAGGGAGGATGCAACCGTCGTTAAGTGTGAAAAACAGGCATCGGTCACTTTTATGCGACTTTTGAACGGTCACTTTCAAAGGCCTCTAAGAGAACGGCTGCCTTCTTCACGACTGCGCTGATTCGCGAAACAATTGTGACAAAAAAAAAGGTCTTAGAATGGGGCTAAGTTCATTTAACAACTGTCTCTCTTAGCAACATAATTGTGGTCGTAAAGTCGAGGACTACCTGTAGAGGACACCAACAAAAGCATTCGTGCTTTTTGCTTTAGAAAGGAATGGGGCCCTGAGCGCCATCAATGGGGCCTCCACCCCCCGTTGATAAACAAATCTCACTTAAAATGAAGCAGCTGAGAATTTCCCAAAATGTTTGTCGATTTTAATATCCCTGATTCCTTAATTAAACCTGCAGTTTCTGTGCCAACGAAGGCAGAATCCTCAAAAGGATTCCTACCTTGCTGATTGTTTGCTGCTATATACACCACAAGCCAAACCGAAAAGTTTGAAATAATAATAATAATAATAATAATAATAATAATAATAATAATAATAATAATAGTAGTAGTAGTAGTAGTAGTAGTAGTAGTAGTAGTAGTAGTAGTAGTTGGAAGGGACCTTGGAGGTCTTCTAGTCCAACCCCCTGCTCAGGCAGGAAACCCTATACAACCCCAGACAAATGGCTGTCCAGTCTTTTCTTTAAAACTTTCAGTGTTGGAGCATTCACTGCTTCTGGAGGCAGGTTGTTCCACTGATTAATTCTTCTGACTGTCAGGAAATTTCTCCTTAGTTCTAGGTTGCTTCTCTCCTTGATTGGTTTCCATCCGTTGCTTCTTGTCCTGCCTTCAGGCGCTTTGGAGAACAGCTTGACTCCCTCTTCTTTGGGGTAGCCCCTGAGATACTGGAACACTGCTATCATGTCCCCCCTCATCCTTCTCTTCATTAAACTAGACATACTCAATTCCAGCAACCGTTCCTTATATGCTTTAGCCTCCAGTCCCCTGATCATCTTAGTTGCTCTTCTCTGCCCTCTTTCCAGAGTCTCAACCTCTTTTTTACATCTCTTCTTAAAAACCTCCAGTGTTGGAGCACCCACAAATTCTGGAGGCAAGCAGTTCCACTGATTAATTTTCCTCACTGTCAGGAAATTGCTTCTTAGTTCCAGGTTGCTTCTCTCCTCGACTAGTTTCCATCCGTTGCTTCCTGAATTTGAAAAACACTGTTCTAGTGTCCATACATCTTCATGTTGTCAAAGTTGAGAAACACTGGTATGATCCAACACAGGGGTCAACTGTAAGACTGGTCCCACTGTACCCTCATGCTGTCTAAAACTTCCAATCTCATCTTCACTGGAAAAAAACATCAGCTTGAAAATACAGTATGCCGTGCCTACACTGGACCACTGGCACAGTAAGAGAATCTATGATCGTCATGGCGACCATCAGCGTCCATGTTCATCCTTTGGAACAGAGGATGCTGGAGACAGTCAACCCGGGATTTTGCAAATCAGAAACCCCTTTCATCAATTGAAAGGGGGCATCCTATATGCCAGTTGCGCCCAAATTTTGATCACGTGACCGTGGGCAGGCTGCAAGAGTCATAAATGGGAAACACGGTCATAAGTCACTGTTTTCAGTGTGTTGTTAACTTTATACGGCCACTAAATCTAAGTCAAGGACTACCTGTAACCACTATTCAACCACGAAACCCCTTTCCTCCCTTAGCAATCTCGCAAGATCTTCTAGGAAAATGTCAATTTTTTAAAAAATAAAATCTGAGTGATATTAAAAAAAACCTGGGGAGCCTCTTAAGCATCTATTGGGATTACGTCTCTCTGGACCACCCCAAATTTCAACAAGGAAGCTCCAGGTCTGAGCAGTTTTGTCCCTTGTTAAGAGGAAACTGTAGGAAGAGAGCTGTGTTGCTCTAGAGTTGCCAACTCTAGAGTAGAGCAGACAACACAACTCTCTAGAGCAGTGTTTCTCAACCTTGAGCACTTTCAGATGTCTGGACTTCAACTCCCAGAATTCCCCTGGGGAATTCTGGGAGTTGAAGTCCAGACATCTGAAAGTGGCCCAAGTTGAGAAACACTGCTCTAGATCAGGGGACTTCAAACTTGGCCCTTTTATGACTCGTGGACTTCAACTCCCAGAATTCCTCAGCCAGGCAAGAGTGGTCAAAAGATGGCGGCTGCAATGGCATCACCCAATTTTTACCTCAGGTTTTGATCGGACGGTTGCAGCCGCCATCTTGTCTCTTTCCACTCTCCCTTGCAGACAAGCGGCAAAATAGTGGAATTATATCAATTAAAAGGACAACTGATTGTTAATCTGGGAAAGGACTTTGTTATACCTCAGATCAGGGGTCTTCAAACTTGGCCCTTGTATGACTTGTGGACTTCAACTCCCAGAATTCCTCAGCTAGGCACACTGGCTGAGGAATTCTGGGAGTTGAAGTTCACAAGGGCCAAGTTTGAAGACCCCTGCTCTAGATTAACCCAGGCTGTTGTGAGTTGCAGTTCACAAGCATCCAACGAGTGTTGTGGGCTGGCTGATGTGACGTCCATCAGTCAAGCCATCCACTGAATGGGATGAAGTGAGCTGCCACTCATGAGGGCCGAGGCCTACAAATAAAATTCTCAAGCCTTTAAAGGTGCTACTAGACTCTTTCCGTTGACAGGAGATGTAACCCTGGCTAAGGAATTCTGGGAGTTGAAGTCCACAAGTCATGAAGGGGCCAGAGTTCCCTCATGCTGGCTGAGGAATTCTGGGAGTTGAAGTCCCCAAGTCATGAAGGGGCCATAGTTCTCCATGCTGGCTGAGGAATTCTGGGAGTTGAAGTCCCCAAGTCATGAAGGGGCCATAGTTCCCTCATGCTGGCTGAGGAATTCTGGGAGTTGAAGTCCACAAGTCATGAAGGAGCCAAGTTCTCCATGCTGGCTGAGGAATTCTGGGAGTTGAAGTCCCCAAGTCATGAAGGGGCCATAGTTCCCTCATGCTGGCTGAGGAATTCTGGGAGTTGAAGTCCGCAAGTCATGAAGGGGCCATAGTTCCCCCATGCCTGATTGCGACATTCAGTTTAGGACTGCTTAAACTGGGCTAGGTCTGGTCCACCACACTGAAATCTGTTGGAGGTGTAGGAGAGATACTGGATCCCGGACCCTGGACCAAGGCGGGACCCCTCTTGAATCTGTGGGGACTGAATGGGCAATGAAACAGTTGGTTTTAGCCCAATTATATTAGGCTAAATATATATTAGAATTATATTAGGTCTGCCCAGTATAATTAAGGCACTTCTGGATCTCCTGTTTTCTTTGCCAAATGACAGCCTGACTCACTTCCTGAAGCAACTCGTTGTACAAAGACAGGCTAAAACCAATGGCATGTAAAGTAAAGGGTAGGGTAGCTTAATTAGAAGGGATTAGAAAGAATCAAATCAAATGTCATCAAAAATAGCCTGCCCTTTAGGAAGGGAGAAGGCAGAAAGGAGGAAGGGAGAAGAGAGAGGAGGAAGGAGAGAGGAGAAAGCAGGGAGGAGAAGAGGGAGAGGAGGAAAGAGAAAGGACAATGGAGAAAAGAGAAGGGAGAAAGGAAGAATGAGAAAGGAGAGAGGAGGAAAAAGAAAGGACAACAGAGAAACGAGAAGAGAGAAAGGAGGAGGGAGAAAGGAGGAAAGAGAAAGAACAAAGGAGGAAAAAAGGAGAAAGGAAGGAGAAAGGAGAACAGAGAAGGGAGAAAAGAGGAAGGAGATGGGAGAAAGGAAGGAGGAGAAGGGAGAGGAGGAAAGAGAAAGGACAAAGAAGAAAAAAGGGAGAAAGGAAGAAGGAGAAAGGAGGAGAAAAGAGGAAGGAGAAGGGAGATATGAGGAAGGTGAAAGGAGAAGCAGGAAGGCTGAAGGAAGGAAGGAAGGAAGGAAGGAAGGAAGGAAGGAAAGTTGATGATGGAGAGAGGAATGGATGGATGGATATAGATACTGATGAATGAATGGATAGATAGACAGATAGATAGATAGATAGATAGATAGATAGATAGATAGATAGGGAAGGAAGGGAGGGAGGGAGGGAGGGAGGGAGGGAGGGAGGGAGGAAGGAAGGAAGGNAGATAGATAGATAGATAGATAGATAGATAGATAGATAGATAGATAGATAGATAGATAGATAGATAGGGAAGGAAGGAAGGAAGGAAGGAAGGAAGGAAGGAAGGAAGGAAGGAAGGAAGGTAGGTTGATGATGGAGAGAGGGATGGATGGATGGATATAGATACTGATGAATAGATAGATAGATAGATAGATAGATAGATAGATAGATAGATAGATAGATAGATAGATAGATAGGGAAGGAAGGAAGGAAGGAAGGAAGGAAGGAAGGAAGGAAGGAAGGAAGGAAGGTTGATGATGGAGAGAGGGATGGATGGATGGATATAGATACTGATGAATGGATGGATGGATAGATAGATAGATAGATAAGATAGGATAGATAGGGAAGGAAGGAAGGAAGGAAGATAGGTAGGTTAACGATCACCCCATCTAGTATTAGGAATTATGGGCACAATACAGAAGGAATTATTTACATTAATAGCAACTGCTCCTGGTCACATTCCCAGGCAGACAATGCTGTTTTGTATATCAAAGAGCTTCTATGAACCATTTCAAACGCAGGACAAAGATCTAGCTTAGGTTACTTCTGCGCTAAGAGTCAAATAAAGAGTATTTTCCCAATAGAAAAGAATAGATGTAGCCTCTGGGTTCAGCTACTGAATTCTTGCTGCTGTCTGAGCTGGGTAGTTTTCTTGCAGACTTTTCATTACCCGACGAGGTAACATCATCAGTGCTAGAAGGGAGTTTGGTTTTGCTCTCTTTGTTTATATACTGTACAGCAATTTGTACAGCGGCAGAGTCGGGAGGATTGCGGTTTCCCCGTTAAGGTATTGTTTCCTGCTTGTTTATCTGGTGCTGATCTCTGCTGATCCGAGTATTCTTTATTAAATTTGTTTATTAAATTTATTTCCGGCTGCTGGGAGGATGCATTCTAGGCTGTTTGTTCCCTTCCTAAGCTTCTAATAATGGTTATCTTCTACACAATCTGTAAGTAGGGTTGATAGCTATGCATCTATGGATGCCCGATTTATTTATTTTTTTGCCGTCAAAGCATCGCTTTTTAAATTTTACTGCACAATTTGAAAGCATGAACAATCCGAGAAGTCAACTAAATCAGGCTGGAAGGAATGAATAGCTGGTCTTCTATTCACAAACAATGTGAAAGTGACTATAATGACACACGTTAATAATTCCATGGAGATTCTTATATAAGGAATCCTTTTACCTCAATGGCATGCCACCCCTGTTCACTTCGTTGTTCACATTTCTCAGCTGCCCATTTCAGAAATAACAGAACAGAGTGAATGGAAGAATAGAATAGAATAGAATAGAATAGAATAGAATAGAATAGAATAGAATAGAATAGAATAGAAAAGAAATACAGAATAGAATAGAAATACAGAATAGAATAGAATAGAATAGAACAGAATAGAATAGAATAGAAATACAGAATAGAATAGAACAGAATAGAAATAGAGAATAGAATAGAATAGAAATAGAGAATAGAATAGAAATACAGTATAAAATAGAACTGAATAGAATAGAAATACAGAATAGAATAGAATAGAATAGAAATAGAATAGAAATACAGAATAGAATAGAAATACAGAATAGAATAGAAATACAGAATAGAATAGAATAGAATAGAATAGAATAGAAATAAAGAATAGAATAGAATAGAAATACAGTATAAAATAGAACTGAATAGAATAGAAATACAGTATAAAATAGAACTGAATAGAATAGAAATACAGAATAGAATAGAACAGAAATAGAGAATAGAATAGAAATACAGTATAAAATAGAACTGAATAGAATAGAAATACAGTATAAAATAGAACTGAATAGAATAAAAATACATAGAATAGAAATAGAATAGAAATACAGAATAAAATAGAATTGAATAGAATAGAAATACAGAATAGAATAGAAATACAGAATAAAATAGAAATACAGAATAGAATAGAATAGAAATACAGAATAAAATAGAATTGAATAGAATAGAAATACAGACTAGAATAGAATAGAAATACAGACTAGAATAGACTAGACAAGACTAGACTAGAATGCAACAGAATACAATAGAATAGAATATTCCATTCCATTCCATTCTTCTATGTCTGAACCTAGAACAGATGCTAGTCCCCAAGACCAACTTCCTTGGCTTCTGCTTGTCAACAGGAAGCAAAGAGCTTTTATTTCATGCCCGCTCAGCTGTGATTAAAAAGAGGGGGGGGAGAATTCCAAAATTCACAGAAAAGCATTGCCACACTTTTTAACCAGGGCATCAGCCTTCAATGACCCCGCTTCTTCTTGGCAAGGGAACCATTCAGAATAACAGAATTGGGTGGGACCTTGGAGGTCTTCTAGTCCAACCCCTCCCCCCAGCGCGCAGGCAGAAAAACCTTACACCATTTCAGACAAATGGTTGCCTAATCTTTTAGCTTTAGCTTGACAGCGATCTCCCTTCCCCAATCAAGGAGAAAAAGGTTCAAGTTGCTCTAATTGGCAAATTCTTGACCCAGAAACCAATGATTTCCGGTTACGTTCACCTTCTGGATGGAATTCAGATTTTTGCTGGAAACGGGGAAGAAGTAAACCGAGCGGTAAAACGCTGATGTGACAAGGCCAAGGACAAAAACCCAAAGGATAATTCAACTGATTGCTGTGAGCATGTTGATCCAGAAATAGACTTGTCAAGTCTTCGCTCCTGTAAAGAACGCGGATAAAAATATCAGCAAGTGGAGAGAATAATGAGAAGCATCATATCGCGCGCTTAGGAAGGAGCTCATTAAAATCAAATGCTACAAACGTAATAAGAACGCAGACATTAGACACCCTATATCCGTGTATACAAATAGGGTGGGAGCAGATTATCATCAGGAGAGATCCGGATGGAGCAGAAACTTCTTTAAACCACAGTTTAAGGCCACACTTGGAATGCAGCATCCAGTTTTGGTCACCACGATGTAAAAAAGATGCTGAGACTCTAGAAAGAGTGCAGAGAAGAGCAACAAAGATGATCAGGGGGCTGGAGGCTAAAATATACAAAGAACGGTTGCTGGAATTGGACATGTCCAGTCTAATGAAGAGAAGGACGAGGGGGGACATGATAGCAGTCTTCCAGTATCTCAGGGGCTGCCCCAAAGAAGAGGCAGTCAAGCTATTCTCCAAAGCGCTTGAATGCAGGACAAGAAGCAACGGATGGAAACTAATCAAGGAGAGAAGCAACCTAGAACTAAGGAGAAACTTCCTGACAGTTAGAACAATTAACCAGTGGAACTGCCCGCATCCAGAAGCGGTGAATGCTCCAACACTGGAAGTTTTCAAGAAGAGACTGGACAGCCATTTGTCCGAAATGGTATAGGGTTTCCTGCCTGAACAGGGGGTTGGACTAGATGACCTCCAAGGTCCCTTCCAACTTTATTATTATTATTGGCTATTAAGTGAATCTCTGCAGTTGTTAACTGTGTCACACGGTTGTTAAGTGAATCTGGCTTCCCCACTGACTTTGCTTGTCAGAAGTTCGTAAAAGGGGATCGCGTGACCCCCCAGACACTGCACACTGTGTGTGTGTGTGTGTGTGTGTGTGTGTATCCCAGTTGCAACATTCATTGCAAAGGGCACTTTGATTCAAGGGATCAGACTCTCCCTAAGGCAGGGGCCTTCAAACTTGGCCCTTTTATGACTTGTGGACTTCAACTCCCAGAATTCCTCAGGCAGGCACGCTGGCTGAGGAATTCTGGGAGTTGAAGTCCACACCTCTTAAAATGGCCGAGGTTGAGAAACACCAGTTTAGCTCTTTCTGAGTTAGCATTATTTCAGAGGGGTTTTTAGAGGGGTTTTTAATTACATTTTAATTAGACAATTTAAATATTTCATTTTAATTAATTTTAACTTGTGATTGTTAGTGGTGTTTTTAATTGATTGTCAGCCGCCCTGAGTCCGCAAGGAGAAGGGCGGGATATAAATTCAAATAATAATAATAATAAAAAAAAAAAACATTATGTCAGGGCTCTTCAAACTTGGCCCTTTTATGACTTGTGGACTTCAACTCCCAGAATTCCTCAGCCAGGCACACGTGCCTGGCTGAGGAATTCTGGGAGTTGAAGTCCGCAAGTCATAAAAGGGCCAAGTTTGAAGAGCCCTGTCCTATATCTTCGGCTCTCTCCTGAAACATTCCATTTATTTTCATGTGTGATTTCCCTCACCTGCTGCTGTGACCGCCTTGAGCTACGAGCCTTCAATTTCCTCTTCCTACTCCCAAATTCAGGCCTATTTGTTTTATCCCAGACATATTCTAAATAATCCAATCTTTTGCCTTTTGCCCATGTCTCAATAAGCTGCTCAAACACAAAACAAAAACAAAACCCAAATCAGATAACAAGCACATAGAGATAAACCACATTTACATACCATTTCAAAAGCGATCAGCGAAAAGCGAAAAGACCAAAACAGCTCTTTGCCAGCAACCGACACCAAGATAACTCAAGATTTAAACCAATACGCAACACCCCGATCAAGGAACTACTAACTCAGACAAACAACCCAGCAGTAAACAACAGCCTAATCAAGATACCAACAAGAACACTCCCACTGTCATTGAACAGGGCAAGCTACTGTATATAAAGAGATGACAAACCCCACTCCTTTGTAGAGCTGATGATGTTACCTAGTTGGGTAATGAAACATCTGCAGGAAAACAACCAACCCAGAGAATATCACAGATCATCATCATCATCATCATCATCATCATCATCATCATCATCATCTTCTTCTTCTTCTTCTTCTTCTTCTTCTTCTTCTTCTTCTTCTTCTTTCTTCTACTTCTACTTCTACTTCTTCCGCTTCTTCCGCTTCCTCCTCCTCCTCCTCCTCCTCCTCCTCCTCCTCCTCCTCCTCCTCCTCTTCTTCTTCTTCTTCTTCTTCTTCTTCTTCTTCTTCTTCTTCTTCTTCTTCTTCTTCTTCTTCTTCTTCTTCTTCTTCTTCTTCTTCTTCTTCTTCTTCTTCTTCTTCTTCTTCCTCTTCCTCTTCTTCTTCTTTTTTCTTCTTCTTCTTCTCCTGCTCCCCCCACTTCTCTACTCCACAAGCCTACCCCCTTCTAGCACTGATGACATTACCTAGTTGGATCATGAAACGTCCGCAAGAAAACCACCAAGCCCAGAGAGTATCACAGACACCACAGTTGTTGTTATTCTCCTCCTCCTCTCCACCAACCCCACTCCCTTCTAGCACTGATGATGTTATCTTGTTTGAGTAATGAAGGATCTGCAAGAAAACCACCAAGCCCAGTGAGTACCACAGACCACAGTTGTTGTTATTGTCCTCCTCCTCCTCCTCCTCTCCACCAACCCCACTCCCTTCTAGCACTGATGATGTTATCTAGTTGGGTGATGGAACGTGTGCAAGAAAACAACCCAGCTCAGAAAGCACCAAGGACCCAACAATCTGTTTTCCTCTCCTCCTCCTCCTCCTCCTCCTCCTCCTCCTCCTCCTCCTCCCCCCCCTTCCCCTCCTCTCTAGCACTGATGATATTACCTAGTTGGGTCATGAAACATCTGCGAGAAAACAGCCAAGCTCAGAGAGCACCAAGGACCCCACATTTCTCCTTCTCCTCCTCCTCTTCCTCCTGTCCCTCCTCCTCCTCCTCCTCCTCCTCTTTGCAAACCCCACTCCCTTCCAGCACTGATGATATTACCTAGTTGGGTCATGAAACATCTGCAAGAAAGCCCACCAACGCAGAGAGCACCAGGGACCCCTCATTTCAACCCTTAGGAATATTCTCTTCTATGGCTATCCAGCTGGCAACTGCCAGTCCATCAGAGGCAGGGGAAGACATCTGACATGATTTTTCCTGCCGACGGGGCTTGGATCCAGCTCCCAAGACTGACAGCGGCAAAGATTTTCAAACCCACACACACACCCCGCAGCTTTTAATCACAGGCCTGTCCTGAATCGGTTACCTGGTGAGCACCTGGCAGCATTCCCTACAAAGGTTGAACGGACTGGGTGGAGAGCCAATTCTCCAGCCACGTGGGAAGCCCCTACGCCCCATCTGGGAATAAAAAGACTCCAGTCCAGAAATTTTTATCACAAGAGGAGACCTCCGAGTTAAAATACACAGAGCTATTTCCACGGGAATAAATTCACAGGTTTTGAATGGCTCGCCCGTCGTTAAACGCAGACCACCTCTTTAAGCGGCTCTCCTTAAGATAAAAGAACATTATTGTATTTATTGTTCGTCTACGCAGCTGAGAGGTTGCGAGACGGAGGGATTGTTTACTAGGAGGAGCAGTGGCTGGAAAATTGCAGATGGGGGGGGCTCCATCTTATTACTCCCTTTGTGATGGGTGGAGGGGGGAAGAAAACCAACATATTTGAAGGGGGGAAAAAGGAAGAATAACCTCCTAACGTTGTCATATTTGCAAGGGTCAGGGGCCCTAGAGACTGGAAGGCCTGGGGGAAAAAAACTGGAAAAATTGGGAGGGGGAATGGGTTTTTTTTCCTGTTTTTTCCCCGTTTTTTCCAAAGTCATTTAGAAAAAAACAGAAAAAAAAAACCTGGAAAGGCCTGGGGAAAAAAAACTGAAAAAATTGGGGGGGAAAACCCTGTTTTTTTCCCCCAATTTTTTCACGTTTTTTTTTTCCAACCCTTCCCCATCAGCAAGTCATTTTATTTTTTTTTATTGCTTGGATTTTTATTACGGAGAAATTTTTGGCCTGGCTAAGCAACGCCGACCAGCTGCCGATCCGTTCAAGAACGATACTCCGAATGCATGTGAAAAGGACTAGATTTTCGGGGTGCTGAGTTGTTTGATTAACTATGATTTGCCAGGTTGGTGTAGCAGCGGTTAAGGCACCAGGCAAGAAAGCCGGAGACGGTGAGTTCTAGTCCTGTCTCAGACAGGAAAGCTGGCTGGGTGACCTTGGGCCAATCAACACGAGATGGTGAGTTCTAGTCCCGCCTTAGGCAGGAAAGCCGGCTGGCTGACTCCGGATCAGTCACCAGGTGTCTGTGAGTTCTAGTTCTGCCTTAGAGATAAAAATGCAGCTTGGGTGACTTTGGGCCAATCACCCGGCGACTGTGAGTTGTAGTCCCGCCTTAAGCACGAAAGAGGGCTGGGTGATTTTGGGCCAATCACCAAAAGTCAGTGAGTTCTAGTCCCGCCTTAGGCAGGAAAGTGGGCTGGGTGACTTTGGGCCAATCACCAGGTGTCTGTGAGTTCTAGTCCCGCCTTCGAGATAAAAATGCAGCTTGGGTGACTTTGGGCCAATCACCGGGAGATTGTGAATTCTAGTCCTGCCTTAGGCATGAAAGCTGGCTCGGTGACTTTGAGTCAATTACCAGGAGATGTGAGTTCTAGTCCTGCCTTAGGCATGAAAGCCAGCTGGCTGACTTTGGGCCAGTCCCTCCCTCTCTGCCCAACCGACCTCACAGCGTTGTTGTTGTGGAGAAAATAGAAGGAGGAAGGTCCATTGGGATATGTTTGCAGAATGGAATGAAACAGAACAGAATAGAAAATATGGAACAGAACAGAACAGAATAGAAAATATGGAACAGAACAGAATAGAAATATAGAATAGAATAGAATAGAATAGAATAGAAAATATGGAATAGAATAGAAAATATGGAATAGAATAGAAAATATGGAATAGAATAGAATAGAATAGAATAGAAATATAGAATAGAAAATATGGAATAGAATAGAAAATATGGAATAGAATAGAATAGAATAGAATAGAATAGAATAGAATAGAATAGAATAGAATAGAAGCTGGAAGGGACCTTTGAGGTTTTCTAGTCCAGCCCCTCTGCTCAAACAGGAGAACCTATACCATCTCAGACAAGTGACTGTCCAGTCTCTTCTTAAAAACCTCCAGTGATGGAGCACCCACGATTTCTGGTGGCAAGCTGTTCCACTGGTTAATTGTCCTCACTGTTAGGAAGTGTCTTCTTAATTCCAGGTTGCTTCTCTCCTTGATCAGTTTCTAACCATTGTTTCTCGTCCTTTCCTCTGGTACTTTGGAGAATAGTTTGACCCCCTCTTCTTTGTGGCAGCCCCCCAAATACTGGAACACTGCTATCATGTCTCCCCTAATTCTTCTTTTCTTTAGACTAGCCAAACCCAAATCCTGCAGTCATTCTTCGTATGTTTTAGTCTCCAGGCCTTGGGTCATCTTAGTTGCTCTTCTCTGAATTTTTTCCAAATTCTCAACATCTTTTTTGTGATATGGTGACCAACATTGGCTGTAGTATTCCAGGTGTGGCCTCACTAGGGTTTTATAAAGCGGTACTAGTACTTCGCGTGATCTTGATTCTATGCCTGTTTATACAACCCAGGATTGTATCCAAAATTACAGAACACCAAGTAACACACCAACATCCAGGAATGTCTACGCCAAAACAAATTGCTCTTTCCCCCCCCCCCCCTGTGATGGCATCACACCTAATTCCCACCACACTGTCTTATGCCCTTAGGATATTTAATCATGTTGTAGTTGAACTGCATGACTATTATCCTTGCCATCCTTCCTACTACTTTCTCCTATTAGTATCTTATGATTGATCACTTGTTGTTTCTAGCTTATGATTTGTGATTGCATTTGATGAGTTATGATCTGTGACTTGTCGCTTTGTTGTTTGTATGTGCACGGAGAGATTCTGCACCGGAGACAAATTCCTTGTGTGTCCGCTCACACTTGGCCAATGAAGAGTATTCCGATTCCCAACGAGTAAGTCGGTAGGGGCAAAAACGCGAAAAGCGAGTCAGAAAAGGAAAAAAGGTCTTGGCTCAAACCAAGAGGGGCTGTTAGCCATTAAAATAATACTGGCTAACCACAGCCAGGGATAGGGAATTCATCCCATATGTAGAATAAAGGGGAGGGGGGGACAAAAACAAAGAGGGAAGGGGAAGGAAGAAAGGAAGGCAGTAGCAGCCAAAAAAGCTAACACAATCCTGGGTTGTATAAACAGAGGCATAGAATCAAGATCACGCGAAGTATTAGCACCGCTTTATAAAACCCTAGTGAGGCCACACCTGGAATGCCGCAGCCAATTTTGGTCACCATATCACAAAAAAGATGTTGAGAGTTTGGAAAAAATTCAGAGAAGAGCAACTAAGAGGATCCAAGGCCTGGAGGGTAAAACATACGAAGAACGGCTGCAGGACTTGGGTCTGGCCAGTCTAAAGAAAAGGAGAAACAGGGGAGACATGATAGCAGTGGTCCAGTATCTGAGGGGCTGCCACAAAGAGGAGGGGGTCACATTATTCTCCAAAGCACCAGAGGGAAGGACAAGAAACAATGGTTGGAAACTGACCAAAGAGAGAAGCAACTTGGAATTGAGGAGAAACTTCCTAACAGGGAGGGCAATTAACCAGTGGAACCGCTTGGCACCAGAAATCATGGGCGCTCCATCACTGGAGGTTTTTAAGAAGAGGCTAGACAGTCACTTGTCTGAGATGGTATAGGTCCTCCTGCTTGAGCAGGGGGCTGGACTAGAAGACCTTCAGGGTCCCTTCCACCTGTGCTGTGCTGTGCTGTGCTGTATTGTATTGTATTTCTATTCTATTCTATTCCATTCCATTCCATTCCATTCCATTATTTCTATTCCATTCCATTCGATTCCATTCTATCTATTCCATTCCATTCCTTCTATTCCATTCTATTCAATTCTAATATGGAAGCTTAAACTCTGGTATCCTATAACATCCGTAAGAGAATTTAAGAAACTAGTATTATACTTCTATTAAATAAAAGAACTGTACTTAGTGCATGATGACTCAAAAGTTTCTTTTTTAATCGTAGAATAGAATAGAATATAGAATATAGAATATAGAATATAGAATATAGAATAGAAAATATAGAATAGAATAGAATAGAATAGAATATAGAATAGAATAGAATAGAATAGAATAGAATAGAATAAATATTGGAGAATAGAATAGAATAGAATAGAATAGAATAGAATAGAATAGAATAGAATATAGAATAGAATATAGAATAGAATAAATATTGGAGAATAGAATAGAATAAATATTGGAGAATAGAACAGAACAGAATAGAATAACAGAGTTGGAAGGGACCTTGTAGGTCATCTAGTCCCACCCTCTGTCCAAGCAGAATTGGAATATCAATAAAAATGTAATCTGGGCCATGGGGGGGCAAAATGGGGCGTCCTCAGCTTGTAACCTCGACTGGGGCCAGAATTTCTATTGCTAAGCCGTCATTAAGTGAACCGTGCCTGATTTTACAACCTTCTTGCCCCAGTCGTTAAGCAAACCCAGCTTCACCCACCAACTCTGTCGGAAGCCCCTGGGTAGGTCGCCAAGGGCGATCCCATAACCCAGGATAGGGCAACGGTCTCAAAGACGTGCCCTTTGCCAAGCACCCAAATTCTCATCACATGACCAGGGGGAGGCTGCAACAGTCTTGAGTGCGAGGGCCAGCTTTAAGTCCTTTTTTCCAGTCCTGTTGTAACTTTGAGCCATCGTTAAATAAAAAGGTCATAAGCTAAGGGTGGCCTGTATTAACTCCAAAGTTGTGTAATTGATAAAAACCACTTGTCTGGAAATAGTTTTGAAAATGGTCCTGAATGCCTTCGTAATTAAAATAGCAATCTGAGCCCCCTGCTAATAAGGAAGGGATAGAATCCCTAAGTCTCTTTGTACAATGGGCCAAAGTACCACCTATACATCTACCCCCCCTCTCTATCATCAACCTACCTACTTACCTGCCTGCCTATCTTATCTATCTTTTCTATCCATCCATCCATCCATCCATCAGTATCTATATCTATCCATCCATCCCTCTCTATCATCAACCTACCTACTTACCTGCCTGCCTATCTTATCTATCTATCTATCTATCTATCTATCTATCTATCTATCTATCTATCTATCTATCTATCTATCTATCTATCTATCTATCTATCTATCTATCATTCTATCTATCTATCTATCTATCCATCCATCTATCCATTCATCCATCAGTATCTATATCTATCCATCCATCCATCCCTCTCTATCAACCTATCTACTTGCTTACCTGCCTATCTTATCAATCCATCCATCCATATATCTATCCATCCATCCATCCATCTCTCCATCTTCAACCTTCCTTCCTTCCCTATCATCTATCTATCCATTCATCAGTATCTATATCTATCCATCCATATATCTATCCATCCATCCTCCTCTATCAACCTACCTACCTATCTACCTGCTTGCCTGCCTATCTTATCTATCCATCCATATATCTATCCATCCATCCATCCATCCCTCTCCATCAACCTTCCTTCCTTCCTTCCTTCCCTATCATCTATCTATCCATTCATCAGTATATATCTATCTATCCATCCATCCATATACAGCATCTATCCACCCATCCATCCATCCCTCTCTCCATCATCAACCATCCTTCCTTCTTTCTCTATCATCTATCTATCCATTCATCAGTATCTATATCTATCTATCCATCCATCCATATATCTATCCATCCATCCATCCATCCCCCTCTATCATCAACTTACCTACCTGCTTGCCTGCCTATCTTATCAATCCATCCATCCATCCCATCAACCTTCCTTCCTTCCTTATCATCTATCTATCCATTCATCTATCCATACATCCATATATTTATCCATCCATCCCTCTCCATCATCAACCTTCCTTCCTTCCTTTCCTTCCTTCCCTATCATCTATCTATCCATTCATCAGTTATATATTTCTATCCATCCATCCATCCATATACTGTATCTATCCATCCATCCCTCTCTCCATCATCAACCTTCCTTCCTTCCTCCCTCCCTCCTTTCCTATCTTCCTTCCTTATCCATCTATCCATTCATCAGTATCTATATCCATCCATCCATCCATCACCCATGCCCCCCCAAGGCAAATCTGGGCAGCTCCCAACATTAAAAGCGCTAAAACGGAAAAAAAAATATTAATTAAACGGAAAGGACGCCTTTTAGTGGCAGAATGGTTTCGAAGGGGGGGGAGAGAGAGACTGGGCCCCCGTCTCTAATCCCACTCCCCTCTGCTTCTATCCAGACCCTCGTCCTTTAATCAGCAGCAACTTCCCAATTCCACCAGACCTCCTGCAGTGGAGATGCTTCCCTCATCAAAGCTGCCTTGAAACCGGTCCAGCCTTTTTTTTTTTTTTTTTCCCCTCCACCAGAATTTCCCGGGGAGGGGGGGGAAAGAATTCGCAGCGCCCACCTCCGAAGATCATATTCCGCTTACGGCACAAAATGGATAATACCAATTTCCTCTTCTTTCTTGCCTTTGTCTGAAGGGAGAGAAAGGAAGGGGGGGGGACGACAAACCCTCAAAAAACCTGCTCATTCCCCCCCCCTCCCCTTTGACACTTTTGAGCTGAATTCCTTCTGGGCGAAATTCAATCAACAGGATATACGAGCTTTAACCTGAATGCTTATCGCCAAACCAGCACGGAGGGCAGAGCGAACAGCTAATAGAAAAAAAAAATGGGGGGAGATGGGGGGGGAGAGAGAAAAAACACACCTTTTGCCAATGAATTGAGCCTTTCAAGACTCCTCTGTCTGCTTCAGAAGAATAGAATCCAGGGCCAGATTGACTCCGGCACTATTAATCCACGTGACAATAATAAGCTTAATTACCCTCTATTATTGCAATCCCAATAAATGAACTCTTAAAGCAATCATTTTTAAAGGGGTATGTGTGTGTGTGTGTGTGTGTTTGCGGGAAGGATGTCTTTCCTGCACCGTTGTCTCTGCTCCTGATAGAAAAATTAATGCCCCTGAATATTTATCGGGGGCCATAAATGCGGGGTGCTTGTGGTGGTGGCATCCTCAATCGCCGCCAGTCATTTTAAAAAACCTTGCGCTCCAGCAAATGGAGGAAGCCCCATTAGGGTGGTCCGCAACCAAAATCCAGACACTTATTCACCATCACCACCCCAAAACTGCACAGCCCCAAATCAGTTTGTCGCCCAATTCAACAAGCACCGCATTGAAATTTTCAGAACGCGCCCTGACTTTTGTATTCATGTATGCGTTGATTTATTTAGCGTACGGCATATCATAAAGGGACTTGCAATATATATTAACATTTCACCTAGATTAAAAAAAAAACCCACACACAATAAAATATGAAGGATAAAAGGATCTGTATTCATCAGAGACCGGTGTCTAAGGCTATCTAACCCTTGAAGCACAGCATCGTTTATATGGGGGGGAAAATAATCAGATACTGGATCGGTATAGGGTCCTCAGCTTACAACCGGTCTATCCACATTTTCCGCCAGCCATACAACGTCCAATTTGGCTTACCTATTGCGCAAAAATAATTAGAATAGAATAGAATAGAATAGAATATAGAATAGAAAATATGGAATGGAACAGAACAGAACAGAATAAAAATACAGAACAGAACAGAACAGAATAGAATAGACAGATTGTAGAATAGAATAGAACAGAATAAGAATGCAGAATAGAATAGAATAAGAATGCAGAATAGAATAGAAATAGAATGCAGAATAGAATAGAAATAGAAATAGAATAGAATAAGAATGTAGAATAGAATAAGAATGCAGAATAAAATAGAAATAGAATGCACAATAGAATAGAAATAGAAATAGAATAGACAGAATAGAAAATATGGAATGGAACAGAACAGAACAGAATAGAAATACAGAATAGAACAGCACAGCACAGACTAGAATAAAAATACAGAACAGAATAGAATAAACAGATTGTAGAATAGAATAGAATAGAAATACACAACAAAACATAGAATAGAATGGAACAGAATAGAATAGCAGAGTTGGAAGGGACCTTGGAGGTCTTCTAGTCCAACCCCCTGCTCAGTCAGGAAACCCTATATACCATTTGAGACAAATAAACCGTGTGGCAAAACCAAAGCTCATTCTCAATTTTTTTAAAGCTAATCCTTTTATATGACACTCAAGCAATCCTCACTGAAGGATGCTGCGGTGTATTTCGGCCATTGTAAATTCCACAAGGCAGGGCCTTTTTTTGGGGGGGGGGTAAATTTCACCCACCAGGCCCTAAGGGGCAAAGGGCAAGTTTGCACCCACCATCTCCCTCCCTCCACAGCTCTTGCCAGATGGGGGTCCGTCCCCCCCCGCCCCCGTGATGGGTGTCTAATACCCACAGGCCCCAAACTATGTACATATTTGTGCATTACGTCTGAGTGGGTAGCGATAAAGTTCCCCCACTATATTCTGAATTTAAATGCATGATTTCCTCTATGAATTGAACTACCTTAGCATCACTTTTACCCCTCCCATAATATATTTCCACCATCATCCCCCTCGTTGGTGCCCCTTTTGCAAACCCTCTCCTGATCCACCATATCAAAGGTCTGAATCAAACGGGGTTACCCCTGCCTGCCCCCCCCCCCCGGCACACACACACACACTTCTCTTTGAAGAAGGATGCTGCACATGTAAGCATGGCATCTGCTGTTGTGGCTATTTTTTTACATTCTCACTGGTCTGATTTTAGTAGCCAGGCATAGAACTTAGATTAACAACAAGGTCTTTTCAAATGCTGGGTAAGTCGAGGTTTGCTTCTGTAACCCCCCCTAACCAGCTTCCACGCCCCCCCACAGCGGCTCAGAACCAGGAACGCCTTGCAAAGGCATCCAAAACCGTACACTGATTTTTGCAAAATCGGTCCTGGCTCCTGGCATGCTCCCTTCACACAACCTCTTTCTTGCCAGCGATCCGGGTCCACCAGAAACACATACCTCCCCCCCCCTTCTCAAATGCGTGGGGCTACCCACAGGTGAAGGCCGGGGGGGGGGGGGAAGGCTGGCCTTTTGCAAAAGGGGTGATTGCACATCACACGCATCAATGCCCAGTTGCATTCATGCCACACTCGCACCCCAGGTAGAGCTTCGGCTTAACCTCTGTGTGTGTGTGTGTGCGTGTGCATGTCTCATGCACAACTCAGCAGCGTGCATGTGCATGCATGTACTTCTGCTTGTCTCTCACATGCACCTCTCGGGCAGTTGCCGCGTGCATGCGCGCGTGTGTGTGTGTGTGCGTACGTGCATGTGTGGGTTGCAGCTTTTCCGACGCCAGCCCCTTTCCTGCTGGTTGCAAAAAAAGCGTCGTGCGAGCGCACCCAGGGAGGGGGTCGAGGCACCTTTGCAGGGGCAGCGGGCTTGCAAAGCCTCCCGACGTGTGGCTGCTAACCCACCCCCCACCCCCCACCCTTGCATTGCACACAAAAACACACAAACACACACACACACACACCCCGCGAGGCAAGTCAAAAGGCGGCGGCGCCCCCTCAAGGTCAAGCGGCCAGCCGGGAGGCTGCAATCCGCGTCGGTTCCCAAGAAGGGGGCCCAACCCGGGTCGGCTGCCTCCCCCTCCCCTCCCCGTTCACACGAGCAAGCGCTGACCCGCGTGTCTCCGCGCCAGCCGCCCCCAAATTTGGGACCCCACCCATGAAAAGGGGGGGGTCGATCCCCCTTTGCCCCCCCTCCNGCCCCCCCTCCCCCACCTGCGGGGCTGGGCGCCGTCTCGGTCTCCGTCCGGCCGGCCGGTCCTCGGCTCCAGCCTCCCCTCGGGAGCGGCGCGGGGGCGGCGGGGCGAGCGAGCAGGCCGCTGCGGTGCGAAGGGGAGAAGCGCCGCCGCCCGACTGAAGGGAAGACCCGGACCGCCGGCAGCTGCTTCTGCTGCTGCTACCGCCGCCGCCGCTGGGCGAACCGTTACCGAGACGAACTACAGCTCCCGGCAGGCCACGCGCGGCCGGAATGAGGCGACGCCAGCGACCAGCCGGCCGCGAGGCATGCCGGGGATGGTAGGCAGCCGGGTGCCTCTTCCCCCCCTACTTCCTGCTTGGTGGGCAGGAAGCCCGCGCGGGGCATGCTGGGGGTTGTAGTGGGACTGGGTCTCCGAGCGGCTCGCCGGGCAGCGGCTTGATCGGAGTTTGAGATCTGGAGAGTTTGAATAGAATAGAGTTGGAAGGGACCTTGGAGGTCTTCTAGTCCAGCCCCCTGCTCAAGAAGGACACCCTTACAAAAGGACAAGAGTTGGAAGGGACCTTGGAGGTCTTCTAGTCCAGCCCTCTGCTCAAGCAGGAGACCCTTACAGAAGAACAAGAGTTGGAAGGGACCTTGGAGGTCTTCTAGTCCAGCCCTCTGCTCAAGCAGGAGACCCTTACAGAAGGACAGAGTTGGAAGGGACCTGGGAGGTCTTGTAGTCCAGCCCCCGCTCAAGCAGGAGACCCTATAGCATTTCAGATAAGTGGCTTTCTACTTTGGCCAGCGCTCCCCACGGGTTTGCGGCTCCGCGTGTTGTGGAAATGCAGCCGGGCCCCAAAGTCGGTTTTTAGATAACCGGGTTCCGTGTCACGTGTGAATGCGGAACCGGGTTCCGTGTCACGTGTGATAACCGGGTTCCGTGTCACGTGTGAATGCGGTCTCGCTCTCTCAACCTGTCTTGTGCGAATTTAGCCAAAGCAGGTGTGCGGTTTGCTGTAACGTGGGAATTAAAAAAAATTGTGGTGGGAACGTAGAAAATTGGAGGGGAGTAAAGCGCGGTTCTATCGGTCCCGACGATGTTGTGAGAACAGGGCCAATACGGACTCCCTTCTACTCCCCACCCCCACCCCATTGCCTTCCTCGATAGACTTGAGCACCATCATCTCCCATCCTTCTCCGCGTTGGCTGCGGATGATGGGGCCGATTGGTAAATTGCAAGACGGATGCGCCTCCCTCCCGTAGTCGTCGCGATACGTGTATGCAAAGAGCCCTTTCAGACGTGCGCCAAGCTACCGCAGATAAGATTGACGCCAGTCGCTTCGCGCACGTCTGAAAGGGCTCTTTGCATACACGTGTTGAAAGGGCTCTTCGACGCCCTGCAAAAACTGCTGCCACGGAATAAGAGTATTTCCTCCCAAGAGCGGTTATAAACGCATCGAAACGAGCCGGTCTCGGCTGTCGTGCCCAGGTGGCTTCTTGGAACTACAGCTCCCATCGTCCCCCGCTGCCCGCTCCAAGGAGAGGGAGGCGGGCTTCGCCTTCGCTGCTCCGCCAGCCGGGAGAGCAAAGCCTGCTGGGAGTTGTAGTCTGGAGTCCAAAGCAACTGTCCGCTTTGATGTCGGGGTGGAGAACCGGGATCTCCGCATCCCGGGCGGCGTTGCTTCCAAGCGGAGATTCTGGGGCCGGGTTCTCACGATGCAGGCAATTCTTCAGCCAGCGACCTGCATTTTAGCCCTAAGCCTGGTGCATCCATTCAGATCTTGAGAGTGGGGATTCCTGGCTCTCTCTGACCTTGGAAGATTTCTTTGCAGACGTTTATTAAACAAGCTAGCTAGGTGATAAATACCATCGTGCTGCATCATCATCAGGAGCACGGATGATGTTACCTAGTTTGGTTAATGAAACGTCTGCAAGAAAATAACCCAGCTCAGGGAGCACCAAAGACCGCATAGTCGTCGTCGTCCTCCTCCTCCTCCTCCTCCTCCTCCTCCTCCTCCTCCTCTTCTTCTTCTTCTTCTTCTTCTTCTTCTTCTTCTTCTTCTTCTTCTTCTTCTTCTTCTTCTTCTTCTTCTTCTTCTTCTTCTTCTTCTTCTTCTTCTTCTTCTTCTTCTTCTTCTTCTTCTTCTTCTTCCTCCTCCTCCTCCTCCTTCCTCCTCCTCTTCTTCTTCTTCTTCTTCTTCTTCTTCTTCTTCTTCTTCTTCTTCTTCTTCCTCCTCCTCCTCCTCCTCCTCCTCCTCCTCTTCTCCACTATCCCCACTCCCTACTAGCACTGATGATGTTACCAAGTTTGGTTAATGAAACGTCTGCAAGAAAATAACCCAGCTTGGAGCACCAAGAACCACTCAGTCCTTCCTTCCTCCTCCTCCTCCTCCTCCTCCTCCTCCCTTCTAAAAACCCCACTCCTTTCTAGAGCTGATGCTGTTACCTAGTTGGATAACAACTTGGTTCACATCTGCAAGAAAACAGCCAAGTTCAGAGAGCACCGAGGACCCCACAGTCCTCCTCCTCCTCCTCCTCCTCCTCCTCCTCCTCCTCCTCCTCCTCCTCCTCCCTTCTGGCACTGATGATGTTCCCTAGTTGGGTCATGAAACGTCTGCAAGAAAACCACCCAGCTCAGAGAGCACCAGGGACCCCTCATTTCAAACCTGAGCTACAAAGATCCTCCTGGATTGGGCTCTTGAGTGTGTCTTATGAACCTAGAAAACTGGGATCGTGGTGTAGGGAATGAGCTGTTGGGATACATGGCTTCTAAACACGGGTGCAAAAGGCAGCGTCCCGTGTATTAGCCGTGCAAATGCAGCCATTTTTAATCTGACCATTCGCAAATCCGGAAAAACCAGGGTTAACAGAAGTTATGGGTGCTCCATCATGGAAGGTTTTTAAGAAGAGATTGGACAATCAGATGTCCGGAATGGAATAGGGCCTCCCGCTTGGGCAGGGGGTTGGACTAGATGACCTCCGAGGTCCCTTCCAACGCTTGTTATTTTGCATCTTGGATCCGAGTCGAGTTATATCTGAGCTGCAAAAGTGGTGAGAACAGAAGAATTTTGCCTCTGCCACAAGCACTGATTGGGAGATTTGCTTTTTTAAAAAAAAGTATTAAAATATGTTTGGTTTATATTTATGATGGTCGCAATGTCCTCGGGGATGTCCCGTGATCCCCCTTTTGCAACCTTCTGACAAGCAAAATCAACGGGGAAGCCAGATTCACTTAACAACCGTGTTACTAACTTAACAACTGCAGTGATTCACTTATCAAATGTGGCAAGAAAAGTCACAAAATGGGACAAAACTCACTTAACAAATGTTTCACTTAGCAACATGAATTTTGGGCTCCATTGTGGCTGTAAGTCGAGGACTGCCTCCTGTACTAAGCTGTGCAGTGGGTTTCCACAATGAATCACCAATTATCCAGCCCTGTTTCAATTCAGCTAACGTGCAACTTTGAACTCTGTCTGGTGCCAAGTTGTTTGACCTGAGTAAAACATAAGTAAAATATGAATTCTTCAAGGCAGTTCGCCTTCACAATCTGAGTTGAAAACTGAGAAATAACTTTTCAGTCTGATAGAAAGATCAAGTCTTTGCACGTTGGTGTCTGTGCTTGCAAAGAACTCGGTTTCCAGTTTCAACTATTTCTATTTCTGGGATATTCCGATGTGCGTTAGAATTTAGCTGTCAAATTTGTTTGCGGTCCCATATAATATAATATAATATAATATAATATAATATAATATAATATAATATAATATAATATAATATAATATAATATAATATAATATAATATAATATAATATAATATAATAATATAATATAATATAATATAATATAATATAATATAATATAATATAATATAATATTATAATATAATATAATATAATATAATATAATATAATATAATATAATATAATATAATATAATATAATATAATATAATATAATATAATATAATATAATTAATATAATATAATATAATATAATATAATATAACAACAACAACAACAACAACAACAACAACACCCCGGACTTAACAATTGTCAATAAGAAAGACCAAAAAGTCTGGATAGTGGATGTGGCAGTGCCCGGAGACAGCAGAATAGACGAGAAAGAACTGGAGAAGATAACAAAATACAGAGACCTACAAATAGAAATAGAAAGACTGTGGCAAAGGCAAGCAAGGGTAGTACCAATAGTAATAGGCGCCTTGGGTGCAATCCCAAAACAACTGGAGCACCACTTGAACACCATCATCGGCATTGACAAATTCACCATTAGTCAATTGCAAAAGGCGGCCTGACTAGGAACTGCTTCCATCCTGCGACGAGATCTGTGATACCATCACACATCCACATCTGCCTATCCCAGGTCCTTGGGAAGGACTCAATAGGTAGACAAAAATGTCAAATCCAGTCTGAACATCTGGCTGACTGTGCGATGATCCATAATCATAATCATAATCATAATCATGTGATCCCCTCCTCCGGGACACTGCAAGCTATCATAACTATGAGTCAGTGGCCAAGCGTCTGAATTTTGAACACGTGACCATAGGGAGGCTGCAACCGTTGTGTGAAAAATAGCCATGTCAGTTTTTTCAGTCCCTTTGTAACTTTGAATGGTCACTAAATGAACTGTTGTAAGTCGAGGACTATCTGAATGAGATGTAAACCAGACCATGATAGGAGATTATTATGTGGTTTGTTAGATGTCATATGAAGCTAGACAATTTTTTTTGTTAGCTCAGAGTTCAGGCTTAGAATATTGCAGTGTAACTCAGCGGTGGCAACTTTAAAAAGTCTGGACTTTGATTCCCAGAATTCCCCAGCCAGCAAGCTGACTGGGGAATGCTGGGAGTCGAAGTCCACACATCGCAAAGTTGCCAAGGTGGAAAAGCATTGATCTACTGGGTGCATATAACCAACAAGGACATTTTTTTTTGCCAGATTTGTTAAGCGAATTGCTACCATTTTTAAGTGAATCGTGCAGTCGTTAAACCAATCCGGCTTCCCGCATTTGACTTTGCCTGTTGGAAGCTGGCTGGGAAGTTTGCAAATAGCCGTCATTTCCTTGTGGTCTCCTTTCCGCAGAAACCGGCCAAAGATTCCAAAGCTAGACGTAGTTAGCCTGTTGCTGGTGCATCATCTTAAATTTGTCTGAAATGGTATAGGGTTTCCTGCCTGAGCAGGGGGTTGGACTAGATGACTTCCAAGGTACCTTCCAACATCATCATCATCATCATCATCATCATCATCATCATCATAATTATTATTATTATTATTATTATTGATCGCACAGTCAGCCAGATGTTCAGACTGGATTTGGCATTTTTGTCTACCTATCGAGTCCTTCCCAAGGACCTGGGATAGGCAGATGTGGACATTTGATGGTATTACAGATCTCGTCGCAGGATGGAAGCAGTTCCTAGTAAGGCCGCCTTTTGCAATTGACTAATGGCGAATTTGTCAATGCCGATGATGGTATTCAAGTGGTGCTACAGTTGTTTTGGAATTGCACCCAAGGCGCCTATTACTATTGGTACTACCCTTGCTTGCCTTTGCCACAGTCTTTCTATTCCTATTATTATTGTTGTTGTTGTTGTTATTGTTATTATTAAATGTAGCCCCCATTTTCTATCCCTGCCAATGCAACCAGTGATCCCGGATTTTGGCAGAGTCTGAAAGAAAGGAAATGTTTATGAATAATTCGTCTTTGCTGTAGAAAGCGGCACCCTGCTGCGTTTTGAGCGAAGATCTTTGCCGCCAGCCCAGAGTGGATAAAAACATGCTATCCACAATTGAGGTTTGTCTGCTCAAGGGAACAACTCGAATTATCCTTATATATTTGATTTAAAGATGGAGCAGCAGGGACCTTGATGCTTCCTCCAGCTTAATTTCAAACCTTACATTAAAAAATTTTTTAGATAAGGACTATTCAAAGTCAACCTCTATTCATCTAGATTTTTGGCTGCGGTAGCAGCCTAAAAAGCTAATATAATCCTTGCTTGTACAAATGGAACCATAGAACCTGAAACACATGGAGTATTAGTACCGCTTTATAAAGCCTTAGTAAGGCCACACCTGGAATCCTGCAACCAGTTTTGCTCACCACATTACAAAAAAGATGCTGAGACTCTGGAAAAAGGGCAGAGAAGAGCAACTAAGACGATTAAAGGCCTGGAGACTAAAGCATATAAAGAACAGTTGCAGGATTTGGGTATGTCTCTAGTTTAATGAAAAGAAGGACTAGGGGTGACATGATAGCAATCTTCCAATATTGGAGGGGCTGCCACAAAGAAGAGGGGGTCAATTTATTTTCCAAAGCAGCAAACGGCAAGAGCAGAAACAATGGATGGAAACTAATCAAGGAGAGAAGCAACTTGGAATTAAGGAGAAATTTCCTGACAGTGAGGACAATTAACCAGTGGAACAAGTTGCCACCAGAAATCGTGGACGCTCCATCACTGGAGGTTTTTAAGAAGAGACTAGACAACCACCTGTCTGAGATGGTATAGGTTCTCCTGTTTGAGCAGGGGGCTGGACTAGAAGACCTCAAAGGTGCCTTCCAGATTCTATTCTATTCTATTCTATTCTATTCTATTCTATTCTACTCCTATTCTATTCTATTCTATTCTATTCTATTCTATTCTATTCCACATTGTATTATATTCTATTTCTATTTCTAGTCTGTATTTCTATTCTGCTCTGCTCTATTCCATTCTATTCTATTCTATTCCATTCCATTCCATTCCATTCCATTCTATTCTATTCCACATTGTATTCTATTCTATTTCTAGTCTGTATTTCTATTCTGCTCTGCTCTGCTCTGCTCTATTCTATTCTATTCTATTCTATTCTATTCTATTCCACATTGTATTCTATTCTATTTCTATTTCTAGTCTGTATTTCTATTCTGCTCTGCTCTGCTCTATTCTATTCTATTCTATTCTATTCTATTCTATTCTTGCCTCCAGTAGTTGTGGCTGCTCCATCACTGGAGACTTTTAAGAGGAGACTGGACAGCCGTTTGTCTGAAACGGTACAAGGTCTCCTGCTTGAGCCGGGGGTTGGACTAGAAGACCCCCCAAGGTCCCTCCCAACTCTTGTTATTCTGCAATTGAATAGAGGCGCGCCCTTACAGTAAATCCATGAGAAGCGAACCAGAGCATCGAATCTCGCTGCCCTCCTTTCCTAGCCGGTACGGGACTCGGCCTCCTCCTCAGGCTGGGGATGATGGGTCAGAGGGGCCGGCATGTGCCAAGGGCGCACGGTGCTGGGCGTCTCCGGCTCTCCCATCCTGGCGAGGGCGCGCTCCGTCCAGCCAGCCCAGCGAAGCGCAGGGTCCGCCGGGCTGCCTGGATCGCTCGCGGGCGCCTCCTCCGGCCCGTGGGGAGAGACGGAGGCCAGCCCCGCCGCCTCTGCCCTGCCCTGCCCAGCCCAGCCCAGCCCATAACTCCCGGCAGGCCGCGTCAAACGCTAGCTGGCGGGCGCGGAGGGGAGGCCAGCTCCGCCGGCGCTTGCAGCTCCGTGGCGGGTCTGCCGGGAAAGGAAGCGGCGGTGGCAGCCGAGGAAGAGGAGGAGGAAGCCGTAGCGCAGCCCGCTCTGGGGCTCCCGAGCCCAGGTAAGCCCGGGAGGCTCCAGGAGACCCGCCGCGGCCGGGATACCCGCCTGCCCTTCTCCCTCCCTGCGCCTTTACGCATCATCTGCGCCTCTGCCCGGCTTCAGCAGCGCAGCGAGCCTGGCCCAAATGCGGGCAGTGGGGTGGGGGGTTGTGTGAATGGGGACCGGGGGGGGGGAGATTAGCCGGTCGCGGGACCCAAAGCAGCCCCTTGCGAGTCGGGAAAGAGGGGCGAAGGGTCTCCCCTCGCCGGCTTTGGAGAGCGGCCGGGGTCCCTTCCAGGCACCTCTCTCTGTGTGCGCCTTCCTCCCTTGGATGGTAACCCCTGGGCACTCGGGGCTAAGAAACGGGGTTGCTTCCCCTTCGTGCACCCCTTGTCCCCCTAACATTTGTCATGTGCCCCTAATATTTGTCCTGCACCCTTGTGCCCCCGGCCTTGACTCTGGGCTTAAGTGCAGATTCTCTGCATATCCCCACGGTCTTCCTAGATTTGGCTTTTCAGGGCAGTCCCAAGTTTCTGTTTGCCAATGACCCAATTTGTCTCCAAGCCAACGGAGAGGCTGGGGACTGCCCCCCCCCCCCCCGACTCCAAAGCTGGGTCTCAGAGGTTGTTCCCTTCTCTTACTGGTCTGGATGCGAATCAGGCCTATCCTGGGGGCTTGTAGAAACCTGGGTCAGAATAACAGAATGGCAGAGTTGGAAGGGACCTTGGAGGTCTTCTAGTCCAACCCCCCTGCTCAGGCAGTAAGCCCTATACTCATTTCAAACAGATGGCTGTCCAGTCTCTTCTTAAAAACCTTCCAGTGTTGGAGCACTCACAACTTCTGAAGGGAAGCCGTTCCACTGATTAATTATAATAATAATAATAGTAAAGTTGGAAGGGATCTTGGTGGTCATCTAGTCCAACCCCCTGCTCAGGCAGGAAACCCTATACCATTTTGGACAAATGGCTGTCCGTTCTCTTCTTAAAAACTTCCAGTGTTGGAGCATTCACCGCTTCTGGAGGCAGGTAGTTCCACTGGCTAATTGTTCTAACTGTCAGGAAGTTTCTCCTTAGTTCCAGGTTGTTTTTCTCCTTGATTCGTTTCCATCCGTTGCTTCTTGTCCTGCCTTCGGGCGCTTTGGAGAATAGCTTGACTCCCTCTTCTTTGGGGCAGCCCCTGAGACATTGGAACACTGCTTTCATGTCCCCCCTTGTCCTTCTCTTCATTAAACTAGACGTACCCAATTCCAGCAGCCGTTCCTTATATGTTTCAGCCTCCAGTCCCCTGATCCTCTTTGTTGCTCTTCTCTGCACTCTTTCCAGAGTCTCAACATCTTTTTTACATTGTGGTAACCAAAACTGGATGCAGTATGGCCTTACCAAGGCATTATCAAGCGGTGTTTTGGTCTGCCCTGTTTGCATTTTGCACCAATCCCAGGCCTCTTTTGTGTGGTTTTGGCGGAATAGCAGAAGGAGATGTTTTCAAACAGTCTCGTTCATCTGGCGGTTGAATGGGGAACGGGTGGGTGGTGTTACTCCCCTTTGGCTTCTGTTCCTGAATCTGTGTTTACACAGCCCAGGCAGGGGGCATTATGTGAACAGACTTTGAAAAAAAACCAGAATAGGGATGTTTGCAAAAAAAAAAGAACAAACAAATAAACAAACATAAAAACCCAGCCTGGGGAAGGAAAAAAAAACCAACGAGTTGAAAGAATTTTCAGGAATCTCCGGGGATTCTCCTAATGAGAACAACAACAACAATAACAACAACAAACCGGAGGGCTTCGGATCCAGACAAATTCAAGCGCTAATCTCTAAATCCCACCGAGGGGTATGAATTATCTCTCTCTGGGGCTGCCTTGAAATATTTTACATAACGGGGATAATTCAGGAAGAACGTTTAAAAAAAAGGAGAGAGAGGGAGAGAGAGAGAGAGAGAGAGAGAGAGAGAGGGGGAGAGAGAGAGAGAGAGAGAGAGAGAGAGATCAGGTTAGCAGGAACTTGGGTCTATATTTAGCAGCCCTGTGACCGCGATTTTCTCACGGAAGCTGGCAGTAGGACTACAGTGTAAACCTCTTGCTAAAAACCAAATTATTTTCAGGATTGGACAGCCATTTGAAAGGGTATAGGGTTTCCTGCCTGAGCATGGGGTTGGACTAGATGACCTTCAAGATCCCTTCCAGCTCTATTCTATTCTATTCTATTCTATTCTATTCTATTCTGTTCTGTTCTGTTCTGTTCCATTCCATTTATTCTTCTCTTCTCTTCATTCTCCATTACAGTGATGGTGCCCCAGCACTGGAGGCTTTTAAGAAGAGACGGGACAGCCATTTGTCTGAAATGGTATAGGGTTTCCTGCCTGAGCAGGGGGTTGGACTAGATGACCTCCAAGGTCCCTTCCAACTCTATTCTATTCTATTCTATTCTATTCTATTCTATTCTATTCTATTCTATTATTCTATTCTGTTCTGTTCCGTTCCATTCCATTTATTCTTCTCTTCTCTTCTCTTCTCTTCTCTTCTCTTCTCTTCTCTTCTCTTCACAGTGATGGTGCTCCAGCACTGGAGGCTTTTAGGAAGAGACGGGACAGCCATTTGTCTGAAATAGTATAGGGTTTCCTGCCTGAGCAGGGGGTTGGACTAGACCAGGGCTTTTCAACCTTTTCACCCATTGTGCCACTTTCAGGATATGGCAACATCCGAGTACCATCAGTCGCCTAACAAGGTGTCAAAAACTTGATGACCAAAAAAAAAAAAAAAAAGGAAAAAAGGGATAAAGTACAGGTAGTCCTCGACTTACAACAGTTCGCTTAGTGACTGTTCGAAGTTACAATGGCCCTGAAAAAAGTGCCCCCCCCAAGCCACAGCCGAGCAAGACCCCTGCCTGCCCGCCCGGCCGCGCTCTTCCTCCTGTCCGAGGTTTTCATTGTTGTGAGCATTTCTGTTGAGGATTGGCAGCAGGGGTGGGGTGGGGGGGTGTTTGGTTTTTATTCCCCCCCTCTGCTGGGACACTGGGACACTGGGACCGTCATAAATATGAATCAGTTGCCAAACATCTGAATGTAAATCACAAGACCCTGGAGATGCTGCAACATTCCAGCTGATCGGCGCTTCTTCTGGGCTCAGCAGAAGCACCAGGATCAGCGCCGAGCTCCAGCTGGATCCTGGCGCTGATCCTGGCGCTTCCGCTGAGCCCTGACAGCCCTGCAGCTCCAGCCGTCTCTCGCTCAGGCTTGTGCGGTGCTGCCACCGGTTCAGCTCATTCCCCTCCCCCGCTACCACTTTTCTAGGATGGTCGCGTACCACCTGCCAGGTGCCACTGTACCACAGGTGGTACCCTTACCACTGGTTGAAAAGCCCTGGACTAGATGACCTCCAAGGTCCCTTCCAACTCTATTCTATTCTAAGAGACTGGACAGCCATTTGTCTGAAATGGTATAGGGTTTCCTGCCTGAGCATGGGGTTGGACTAGATGACCTCCAAGGTCCCTTCCAACTTTTATTATCATCATCATCATCATCATCATCATCATCATCATCATCATCATCATCATCATTATTGCTTCGAAGTCAAGAAGCAATAATAATAATGATTCTTCTTCTTCTTCTTCTTCGTCTTCCTCTTCTTCCTCTTCTTCCTCTTCTTCCTCCTCCTCCTCCTCATTATTATTATTATTATTATTATTATAATAATAATAATTATTATTATTATTATTATTATTATTATTATTATTATTATTATTATTATTATTATTATTATTATTATTATTATTATTATTATTATTATTATTATTATTATTATTATTATTCTATTTGATCCAGATACTTCTGTGGAGGAAAAAAGACTCAGCAAAAGATGGCTCTGTTGAAATGTGGCTGGCTCTGGAGACAGAGTAAGTTAATTGGGGGATTTCCTAGTGTGCAATTTCAGTCGGAATTTCTTTTATCAGGTCCGTCACGAGGGTGGTTTTCCCCATCTGGGTGGTGATGGAGTCCTTTGGGAGGCTCAAAGAGGGGGGTGGGCACTGCTGATCACAAAAGCTAAGCAGAGACAGCTGGGGTTTGTATTTGGATGGGCGGATTGATGGGAATTCCAGAAGGGTGAGAAGTAAAGGGGAAAAGATCCCAGAAGATGACAGTGGTAAATCATCTGTCCAAATACTGGTCCAAAAGTGATGTGGAGAGGAAGTTTGATGTAGTGGTGAAGGTGCTGGCTTAGAAACTAGGAGATGGTGAGTTCTAGTCCCGCCTTAGGCACGAAAGCCAGCTGGGTGACTTTGGGCCAATCACTAGGAGAAGGTGAGTTCTAGTCCAGCCTTAGGCATCAAAGCCAGCTGGGTCACTTTGAGTCAATCACCAGGAGACAGTGAGTTCTAGTCCCGCCTTAGGCAAGAAAGCCGGCTGGGTGACTTTGGGCCAATCACCAGGAGACAGTGAGTTCTAGTCCCGCCTTAGACATGAAAGCCAACTGGGTGACTCTGGGCCAATCACCAGGAGATGGTGAGTTCTAGTCCAGCCTTAGACCCCGGACGTGGTCCTTTCACGCATTTCCCCCCCAAATCTGCATCCTTCCGAATTACGCATTCCAATTCAGTTTCAAAATTCTTCAGCTCTGCAGTCTCCCTCCCTGCACCAGATCAGGGCAGCCATGCGGAGGTTGCGTGGGTCAATCGACGGGTTTTAAATGGGGGAGCTGGAAGGGGTCCAAACCCCCTAGGAGAAGAACAGACGGAAAATCAATGCAAAGGCTCCAATCGCGAAGCGTCGGATGACAAGTTGGCCCTGAGGTTCTGCAACATTTGCACTTTCTTCGCTTCCCACATCTGTGGGCGACCGTTGCGTTCCAGGCTTCCGATCAAAACGTGCTAGGAAAGAAATGCCCAGAAGGTTCTCGGGAAAGACGAGAAGAAGAAGAGAATGGCGGGAGTTTGGAGAGAAAGCAGTTAAAATGTACAGGTACCCCTGCCTTAGAGGAACCAGCAGCCTACATCTACCAGTGGATCGAGTACTTGATGAAACACCCGGGATACCACAACCGTCATAAATATGAGTCAGTTGCCACGTGTTTGAATTCTGATTACATAAACATTCAAGAGGTCATCTCAGTTTCTTTACAGGCAAGGGCTGGGGGCAGCGTAGTACCAGAGGGACCCGGGAAATGGAATCTGAATTTATCCGTTGCTGGAGTGCTCTGCATGTTGAATTCTGCAACTGGCACTCCCCTGGCAGATACCTGAGGAGCAAACATAGCAGCAGGATATACTACAGAAGAAGTTCCAATCACCAAACAAAGATCACATATCTCAAGTTCTTTTTCAACCTCTGTAAGGATATTAGAATCCAAAGTTTCTCCAAACCATACAACATGAGGTCGCAAGAGGCCATTGCACAGTTCGCATCGAGGGAGATCTCCCACAGGAATAGTAGCTTCTTCAGTTTCAGGATCTGGAGCACCTTTTCCAGCTAAAGCAGGACAGATTGGACTGTTGTAATTCTCCACAACGTTTCTACAACTGGTGCATCGGGTTTTGAATAAGCTACCATGAATTTCTAAAACATGCTTTGATCCTGCTCTTTTGTGGAGTTCATCGATGTTTTGTGTGATGATTGCAACACTCCTGCCTTGCTTGCTTATCTTAGCCTCACACTCTGCTATGGCAAGGTGTGCGGGGTTTGGTTGTTTGGTCATCATTAATTCTCTGCGGTAATGATAGAATTCCCACACCCTAGAGGGATTCCGTGCAAAAGCTTCTGGGGTAGCCAGTTCTTGTGCAGGCCATTTCCTCCAAAAGCTTCCTGCACCTCGGAAAGTTGGAACACCGCTCTCTGCACTGATTCCAGCCCCTGTGATAATAGCTATATGTTTTGCTTTAGCAAATATTTCTCGAAATTCAGTCATATTTGAACTGGGTCGTGCCATTTCAAAGTATGCCCTTTCTTTCTTGGCTGGAGCAAGTTTAAGCCCGCAATATACTTGAGAAACCACGTTCCTCACGGTGACCATGGGGATGCTGTGATGGTCACAAGCATGGAAATCGGTCCTAAACAGTGGTGGGATTCAGCCAGTTTGCACCACTTCGGCAGAACTGGTAGCTAATTTTTTGTTGCCCGGGCTCAGAATGGACTTCCGGAAGTGGCATCCACACAGAGAACTGGTTGTTCACCTGTTTGAATCCCACCACTGGTCCTAAGTCATTTTTTTCGGTGCCGTTGTAAGTTCAAGTGGTCACTAAACAAATGGTTGTTAAGTCGAAGATCACCTGTATGTGGACTGGCATTTCTGATGGCGCCACCTTGGCTGGCACATTTAGTTCAGTTGTTTTGGATTGTTTTATAATCCTTTTAATTTGTTTTCTTATTTTTTTTTGTTGTCTGGGAGCTTTCTAGAGTTTTGTCACCCGTGGGCGGCTGCCTAAATCCAAAGAGGAAATGACAGAATAGAATAATGATAAATTGTACCAAAGGAGAACAATTAAGCTGCTTTGGAATCGTGTCTGTGCGATTACTCAGCCTATCCAAGCTTTTAAAGTGCTTAAAGCATTGAAGGATAATAACATATATGCTAAAGAGTTGATTCACAAGGATGTAGATGTAGTCCTCGACATACGACCACAACTGAGCTCAAAATTTCTGTTGCTAAGCGAGGCCTTGTTAAATGAGTTTTGCCCCATTTTTTTTACTTTCCTTGCCACAGTTGTTAAATGAATCATTGTTAAGATACCAACACGGTTGTTAAGTGAATCCGGCTTCCACGTTGCCTTTGGTTGTTGGAAGGTCGCAGAAGGGGAATCACATGAGCCCAGGACACTGCAACCGTCGTAAATACAGGTAGTCCTTGACTTATGACCACAACTGAGCCCAACGTTTCTGTTGCTAAGCGAGACATTTGTTCAGTGAGGTTTGTGCCATTTGCCACGGATCTTAAGTGAATCTGGCTTCCTCCATTGGCCTTGTTTGTCGGAAGGTCGCAAAAGCGGATCACATCATCCCGGGGCCCTGCAGCCCGTCATAAATACGAGTTGGTTTCCAAGCGTCTGAATTTTGATCACGTGACTGCAATGGTCATAAGTGTGAAAAACGGTCCTAAGTCACTTTTTTCAGTGCCGTTGTATCTTTGGTCATTAAATGAACGGTTATAAGTCGAGGACTACCTGTACTATTTTTCTTAATTCTTCCCCCCCCCCCCGGCCTGTGCAGGTTCTATTCTGCGACGCTGGAAAAGGAACTGGTTCGTGCTGTGGGCGGATGGCAGCCTCGTCTACTACCAAGATGATACCGGCCGTGAAATGGACGGAAGAATTAACATTAGATCCAACTGTCGAGACGTCAGGACAGGCCGTGAATGCCGGGGTGCGTAGGTTTGGGATTGCCAACTGGATCCTTTTGACAAACACCAGAATGAAAGCTCATTGTTTTATTCTTAAACTAAGTTTCTAGTCCTCAAGGCTGTGGGGAGACCACCACAGAAGCAAACATGATAAGAGCGGTGTGTGTGTGTGTCTGTGTCTATGTCTGTGCGTCTGTATGTGCAGTCAGCCAGAACAGCCAATTGTAGTTGATTGGTTGGAGAGGCTGGCTCCTGCGTGAGGCAATCTGTCCTGTGATTGGTTGTTGTGGGTGTGGAGGGGGAGGTTCCCATTTTCCCGCCTTTTTCTTCTGTGTGCTCTGTAATTTACCTCACGAAGCTCCTGCTGTGTTGGTTTACCTCATGAGGCTCCTGTTAGCCTGACTTATCTAGTTTGCTGTAAATAACAGATGCTAAATATATTTACTTATACAAAACTGCAAGTTCACGTCAGTGGCCTCTGACTTCATTTGGAGACCGGCTGGGCAATGCTCTGACAAAACAGCTCTTCCATTTTCTTTTCTTTAAAACCCCTGCAGTTGGTTTTCTAAGTCACACATACAGGTAGCCGTTGGCCCTGTCTTCTTTCTGGCAGCCCCTCGAAGGAGGAGGAGGAGGAGGAGGAGGAGGGGGGGGAGGAGGAGGAGGAGGAGGAGGAGGAGGAGGAGGAGGAAGAGGAGAAGAAGAAGAAGAAGAAGAAGAAGAAGAAGAAGAAGAAGAAGAAGAAGGAGGAGGAGGAGGAGGAGGAGGAGGAGGAGGAGGAGGAGAAAATAAATGGAATAGAATAGAATAGAATAGAATAGAATAGAATAGAATAGAATAGAATAGAATAGAATAGAATAGAGCAAATCTGGAAGGGACCTTGGAGGTCTTCTAGTCCAACCCCCTGCTCAAGGAGGAAAACACTATACCATTTAGGACAAATGGCTGTCCAGTCTCTTCTTTATGATGCTCAAGTGTTGCTCCAGATGTTTTGGGATTGCCCCCATGGAGCCTGTTATTATTATTATCGGTACTGGATAATCTGGATAGTGGATGGGGCCGTGCCTGGAGACAGCAGAAGAGAAGAGAAAGAACTGGAGAAAAATCACAAAATGCGAAGACTCTGCAAATGCAAAGAGAATGACGGCTGCAAAAGAAAACTAAGGCAGAACCGGCAGCGATAAGTGCTTGGGTGCCATCTCAGAACATCTGGAGCATCCCTTGAACACCCATTGGCATTGACCAAGGTTCCATCAGGATAGAGGTGGAAGGGACCTCGGAGGTCTTCCAGTCCAACCCCCTGCTCAAGCAGGAGACCCTTGGCCATTCCAGACAAAATGGCTGTCCAATCTCTTCTTGAAAACCTTGCATTCTTTTCTCCTGTAGTCCTGGCAGTGCGGGGCTGAATCACCCCAAATGTCCTCTTCCTACACAATGGAGGGACACAGCAAGTCGAAACAGAGGATCATTTCATTTGACACCAACACAACTGCCAGCAGTGCTAAAGGAACAGTGGCCAGTTTTCTGCCAGCCTCCAGCTAATTCTTGCTTCCTTCCTTTGTGTGTGTGTGTGTGTGTGTGTGTGTGTGTGTGAGAGAGAGAGAGAGAGAGAGAGAGAATTACAGGAAATTGATGGACACCATCCAATAACCTCATAGCCGTTTGTTCATCTTGCTTTGCTGCCCGATAGGAATAGAATAGAGCTGGAAGGAGCCTCGGAGGTCATCTAGTCCAACCCTCTGCTCAAGCAGGAGATCCTATCCCAGTTAAGGTCTTGATACACTGTCCTTTAAACCTCTAAATGGCTTAGGACTTATATGGTAGAGATACATCTTTTTCATTAAGTAAAGCACCAGAAGGCAAGACCAGAAACGACGGATGGAAACTAATCAAGGAAAGAAGCAACCTGGAATTAAGGAGAAATTTCCTGACAGTGAGAACAATTAACCAGTGGAACAGCCTGCCTCCAGAAATCGTGGGCGCTCCATCACTGGAGACTTTCAAAAAGAGACTGGACTGAAATGGTATAGGGTCTCCTGCTTGAGCAGGGGGTTGGATTAAAAGACCTCCAAGGTCCCTTCCAGCTCTATTCTGATTGATTGATTGATTGATTGATTATTGATTGATTTCAGCCTCTTCTTAAAAACCTCCAGTGATGGAGCGCCCACAATTTCTGGTGGCAAGCAGTTCCACTGGTTAATTGTCCTCACTGTCAGGAAGTTTCTCCTTAATTCCAGGTTGCTTCTCTCCTTGATTAGTTTCCAACCCTTGTTTCTCATCCTGCCCTCTGGTGCTTTGGAGAATAATTTGACCCCCTCTTCTTTGTGGCAGCCCCTCAAATACTGGAACACTGCTATCATGTCTCCTCTAATTCTTCTTTTCTTTAGACTAGCCAAACCCAAATCCTGCAGCCATTCTTCGTATGTTTTAGTCTCCAGGCCTTGGATCCTCTTAGTTGCTCTTCTCTGAATTTTTTCCAAACTCTCAACATCTTTTTTGTGATATGGTGACCAACATTGGCTGCAGTATTCCAGGTGTGGCCTCACTAGGGTTTTATAAAGCGGTACTAATACCTCGCGTGATCTTGATTCTATGCCTCTGTTTATGCAACCCAGGATTGGAGGGTATATTTGAAAATACATTTCATCCCCCCCTCCCCTTTACAGCTCAAGACACTACGGAGGGTCCCTTTTTGTCACACCTCCATTTCTGCTGCAGGCTCAGCTGTCTCTTCTCCGCCTGTTGTGTAGCTTGCCGCTCTGCCTCCTGTCTCCCAAGCTCGTTCCTGCAAACCGTCCTTGCAAACAATTAGAACAGTTAACCAGTGGAACCACCTGCCTCCAGAAGTTGTGAATTCTCCAACACTGGAAGTTTTTAAGAGACTGGACAGCCATTTGTCTGAAATAGTGCAAGGTTTCCTGCCTGAGCAGGGGGTTGGACTAGATGACCTCCAAGGTCCCTTCCAACTTTATTATTATTGTTATTATTATAAACTGCTCTCCTGCCACATCTTCAAGCGTCTGGATTTTGGAAAGAGCTCACGTCTTGTTTTTTCATCCTCTCTGAACGAACATCCTGGAATCTTTTCCTGGGAGGCAACAAGCCTCTGCGTTGTTGTGTCCTCTGTGTTGTTGTGTATCACACAGACGAAGGTTTTGGCCCTCCGGGGTCAGTATGGCAGCTTTTGTTTGAGTTTTGTTGTGTCCCCTGGGGCATCCGCCAAGGCTGCCTAATCTGGTGCTGTTTGTTTCACTGTGACTCCACAACTCAAGAGTTACTTTGACAACTCTTCCCCGAGGTCCTAATTATGCGCTGACTCTCTTGGGTTGCAACAGACAACTAGGATCACTTCAGAGATATTTAGGCGTTCTTTGCTTTAAAAAAACACCCACCCACCTTACGACAACGGCAACTTTTATTTTTAAAACTGCAGGGAGTCCTCAACTTACAACAGTCCATTTAGTGACCATTCCAAGTTACGACGGCACTGGAAAAAAGGGACGTGAACATTATTCACACTTACGACCGTCGCAGCGTCCCCAGGGTCACCGGATCAAAATGGATGCTCGGCCACCGACTCACATTTATGACGCTTGCAGTGTTCCAGGCAACTGGCTTGTGTTTATAATAATAATAATAATAATGATAAAGTTGGAAGGGACCTTGGAGGTCATGCAGTCCAACCCCGTCGCCCTGGGGGTGTTTTCTGCAGTTTTTTTAAGCAGGGACCTGTATGAAAATTATCCCTAATTCATTCTGAGACTGTTGGGAGTCCGATGCTGATCCCAGGCACAGAAATTTATTTATTTTATTTATTTTATTTTATTTATTTTAATTTATATCCCGCCCTTCTCCCGACGGGACTCAGGGCGGCTCACAACATATTTAAAACAAAGAAATGAAAATGAAATATTATTCGTAATAATATTATGACATGTTTTGATCGGCATTTCCCACCCAGCTTTAATGAAGAGCAGGCAAGATTGGGGGGGGGGAAGTCCCGTGGAGTGTCTTGTTTAACCACAATCCCCTTGAGGTCTAGAAACCTGTTATTGAAATAGAAAGAAAACCGCCGGCCGGCTCTCTGCTTATGTCTCCTCTCCTGTCTTTATAGATATCCAGCCTCCGGAAGGGAAAACCCGGGAGTGCCTGATGTGCGTTGTGCAAAGAGATGGGCCCAAGACCATGCTGTGCGCTGAGAGCGAAGACGATGCGTTGTAAGTTGTGGGAAGCGCAGGTCTTCCAAGAAGGGTCAGAAAAATCAAGGTGGCTGAAGCCCTGACCCCTTTTTGTGACGGGTGGGGTTTCGGTCATATCACCTCGACATTTCTGAAACCGCTCGTGATCCATCTGCAAAGCAGTGGTCACACCCAAGGACCGGTCATGAGTTTCCTGCCTGAGCAGGGGGTTGGACTAGATGACCTCCAAGGTCCCTTCCAACTTTATTATTATTATTATTATTATTATTATTATTATTATTATTATTATTATTATTATTATTATTGTTGTTGTTGTTGTTGTTGTTGTTGTTGTTGTTGTTGTTTTGTTGTTGTTGTTGTTGTTATTGTTATTATTGTTGTTATTATTAAATGGGTTTTTTTAGTTTTTATTTATTTATTATTAGATTTTATATATAACTTAAGGTGGCAAACATAACTAATATGCTTCCTCTTCCTGTTTTTTACCACAACATCTACCCTTTGAGGTGGGTTAGGCTGAGAGAGAGGATGACTGGCTCAAAGTCACCCAGCTGGCTTTCATGCCTAAGGCAGAACTAGAACTCACATCTCCTGGTGATTGGCCCAAAGTCACCCAGCTGGCTTTCATGCCTAAGGCAGAACTAGAACTCACATCTCCTGGTGATTGGCCCAAAGTCACCCAGCCGGCTTTCATTCCTAAGGTGCGACTAGAACTCACCGTCTCCTGGTGATTGGCCCAAAGTCACCCAGCCGGCTTTCTTTCCTAAGGCAGAACTAGAACTCACCGTCTCCTGGTGATTGGCCCAAAGTCACCCAGCCGATTTGCATGGCTAGTGAGGAACTAGAACTCACCGTCTCCTGGTGATTGGCCCAAAGTCACCCAGCCACTTTCATTCCTAAGTGGGACTAGAACTCCCAGTCTCCTAGTGATTGGCCCAAAGTCACCCAGAAGCTTTTTATGTTTAAGGCGGGGCTGGCACTCACAGCCCCTGGCTTTTTAGTCTGGCGCCTTAACCACCATGTATGTCTAGTTTAATGAAGAGAAGGACGAGGGGGGACATGATAGCAGCCTTCCAGTATCTCAGGGGCTGCCCCAAAGAAGAGGGAGTCAAGCTATTCTCCAAAGCGCCTGAGGGCAGGACAGAAAGCAACAGATGGAAACTAACCAAAGAGAGAAGCAACCTAGAATGAAGGAGAAACTTCCTGACAGTTAGAACAATTAACTAGTGGAACCACCTGCCTCCAGAAGCGGTGAATGCTCCAACACTGAAAGTTTTTAAGAAGAGACTGGAAAGCCATTTGTCTGTAATAGTATTGAGTCTCCTGCTTGAGCAAGGGGTTGGACTAGATGACCTCCAAGGTCCCTTCCAACTTTATCATCATCATCATCATCATCATCATCATCATCATCATCATCATCATCATCATCATTATTATTATTATTATTATTATTATTATTATTATTATTATTATTATTATTATTATTATTATTATTATTATATGTTGAGAGTTTGGAAAAAGTTCAGAGAAGAGCAACTAAGATGATCCAAGGCCTGGAGACTAAAACATATGAAGAACGGCTGCAGGACTTGGGTTTGGCCAGTCTAAAGAAAAGAAGGAATAGGGGAGACATGATAGCAGAATTCCAGTATCTGAGGGGCTGCCCCAAAGAAGAGGGGGTCAAGTCATTCTCCAAAGCGCCTGAAGGCAGGACGAGAAACAACGGATGGAAACTGATCAAGGAGAGAAGCAACCTGGAATTAAGGAGAAACTTCCTAACAGGGAGGACAATTAACCAGTGGAACAGCTTGCCACCAGAAATCATGGGTGCCTCCATCACTGGAGGTTTTGAAGAAGAGGCTGGACAGTCACCTGTCTGAGATGGTGTAGGTTCTTCTGCTTGAGCAGGGGGCTGGACTAGAAGACCTCCAAGGTCCCTTCCAGCTCTATTCTATTCTCAGTTCCAAGTGTCCCTTCTGAGCTTCTTCAGCGCATTAGTCTCTGCAGCTAAAGGGATCTTGGCATGCTGATCACCCTCCAGGACTAACCGGAGATGGCAGGCTGACATCCCGGCTAATCCTGCTTAGACTTATGACTCAAGATGGTTTGACAGCCACGGGTGACCTTGAGGTCACGAAGGAGCCAGGATTAAGATAATCTCCCTCTAGGAGAGCTCCCAGCTAGGTCACAGAGAGGGGCAAAAGTTACATTCCCACCTCCCCTTTCACGGAAGTACCCGGTCTGATTTGAGGAAGACTTTCCACCCTCATGGAAACCGTCACGAGCCCAGGAGTTTTCCAGCTCAGATTCTCGCTTGCTCCCTCCATCAAGGCCGGCAGGGGGATTCTGGGAGTTGATGTTCACAAAGAAGAGGGGCGTCAAGCTATTCTCCAAAGCGCCTGAAGGCAGAACAAGAAGCAACGGATGGAAACTCATCAAGGAGAGAAGCAACCTGGAACTAAGGAGAAACTTCCTGACAGTCAGAACAATTGACCTGTGGAACTACCCGCCTCCAGATTTTGTGAATGCTCCAATACTGGAGGTTTTTAAGAAAAGACTGGAATGGTATAGGGTTTCCTGCCTGAGCAGGGGGTTGGACTAGATGACCTCCAAGGTCCCTTCCAACTTTATTATTATTATTATTATTATTGATCATCACACAGTCAGCCAGACGTTCAGACTGGATTTGGCATTTTTGTCTACCTATCGAGTCCTTTCCAAGGACCTGGGATAGGCAGATGTTTTTTTTTTATATTATTATTATTATTATTATTATTATTATTATTATTATTATTATTATTATTATTATTATTATTATTATTACTCCTTCAAGTTGCCATGTTGAGAAACATGTTCCAGACTCCCCGACTTACGATCACATTTGACCCCCCCAAATTTCTGTCGCTAGGTGAGACCACTGTTAAGTGAATTTTGCCCCATTTTATAACCTTCCTTGCCACCGTTGCTAAGTGAATCAGTGGAGTGGTTAAGTTAGTAACACGGTCGTTAAACGAAACTGGCTTCCCCCATTGACTTGGCTTGTTAGAACAAGGGTCCCCAACCCCCCGGTATGTGGACCGGTACCGGTCCACGGCATGCCAACAACTGGTCGGCACAAACAACCGAAGCCCCATCCGTGGAATGCAGGCAGCACGCACTCTCCAGTCTGTGAAAAAACCTTTCTCCACGGAAATGGTCCCTGGTGCCCCAAAGGTTGGGGGTCTCTGTGTCAGAAGGTCGCAAATGGGGATCACGTGACCCCAGGGACACTGCAACCGTCCTAAACGTGAGTCAGTTGCCGGTCTTGGAACTTGCAGGAACCTCCTGCAAGATTTCCATAGTTTATTCTTGCAGGGAATTGTAGGAAAGCCACGGATAGGAGAGGGCTTTAAAATCCCTCCTTCCCCTTCGGGCTGAATTGATTTTCCTGTTTTTGTCCACAGAGCCTGGAAGATGGCCATTTTGGAAGCGAAAGCAACCCAGGTGAGTCTCCTTTACGGCCTTGTCTTGAAGGGGGGGGGTAGCTGAACATTATTGAATGCTCTGACAGTAGCTCAGGGTTGAACTGGGGGGTCCTCGGTGCTCTCTGAGCTGGATTGCTTTCTTGCAGACGTTTCGTGACCCAACTAGGTAACATCATCAGGGATAGAAGGGGGTGGATGTGGAGGAGGAGGAGGAGGACTGTGGGGTCCTTGGTGCTCTCTGAGCTTGGTTGTTTTCTTGCAGACATTTCCTTACCTGACTAGATTACATCATGAGTGCTAGAAAAGAGGGGTTTGCAGAGAGGAGGAGGAGGAGGAGGAGGAGGAGGAGGAGAACTATGGGGGTCCATGGTGTCCTCTGAGTTTGTTTTCTTGCAGATGTTTCATGACCCAACTAGGTAGCTTCATCAGTGCTAGAAGGGAGTGGGGATTGTGGAGAGGAGGAGGAGGAGGATGACGACTATGGGGGTCCATGGTGCTCTCTGAGTTTTTCTTGCAGACGTTTCATGACCCAACTAGGTAGCTTTATCAGTGCTAGAAGGGAGTGGGGATGGAGGAGGAGGAGGAGGAGGAGGAGGAGGAGGAGGTGGAGGACGACGACGACGACGACGACTATGGGGGTCCATGGTGTCCTCTGAGCTTGTTTTCTTGCAGACGTTTCATGACCCAACTAGGTAGCTTCATCAGTGCTAGAAGGGAGTGGGGGATTGTGGAGAGGAGGAGGAGGAGGAGGAGGAGGAGGAGGAGGAGGAGGAGGAGGAGGAGGAGGAGGACGACGACGACGACGACGACGACGACGACGACGACGACAACTATGGGGGTCCATGGTGCTCTCCGAGTTTGTTTTCTTGCAGACGTTTCATGACCCAACTAGGGAACATCTTCAGGGCTAGAAGGGATTTTATTGAATGCCATTTTCAGAGGGACTGAATTAATTTGCTACTCCTAGTGGCTGACTAGGCATGTGTGAACCTGGTCAAGGCCTCCGTGGGAGCCAGCAGGAGGTCCCCAAGAGGCACCCCAGATTGAGAAAGCGGAAGAGCACCCAGGGCAAGGCAGACGGGGGAGGGCTGGCACCGTCAGCCAGAAAACCTCAATCTTGAGCCATTCAGCTTTTCTCAGTCGGACCAACGTTTAAGACCTGGGCACTTCGCCTCTCACATTTCCCCAGCCAGCCTGCGAATTTTGCCGAGTCACTTTCTGATTTTCAGCCCCGTCTGGTTACCGATCGATAAATGCAGTTCTTCTAATGTTGCAGAAACGTCTCGAAGGCTGGATTGATTTTATAAAGAGACGTTGGAAAGAAAAACAAATATTGGGTGTCCAGCCAGGAGTCCCAGTGGGATTAGGGCAGGGGTAGGCAACCTTGGCTCTTTTAGGACTGGTGGACTTCAACTCCCAGAATTCCTGAGCCAGCATGGGGGAACTATGGCCCCTTCATGACTCGTGGACTTCAACTCCCAGAATTCCTCAGCCAGCATGGGGGAACTATGGCCCCTTCATGACTCGTGGACTTCAACTCCCAGAATTCCTCAACCAGCGTGGGGGAACTATGGCCCCTTCATGACTCGTGGACTTCAACTCCCAGAATTCCTCAACCAGCGTGGGGGAACTATGGCCCCTTCATGACTTGTGGACTTCAACTCCCAGAATTCCTGAGCCAGCATGGGGGAACTATGACCCCTTCATGACTTGTGGACTTCAACTCCCAGAATTCCTGAGCCAGCCTGGCTCAGCTTGGAAACCTCTCCCTTTCCCCTCAGCATGGCTGGCTCAGGAATTCTGGGAGTTGAAGTCCACGAGTCATAAAAGAGCCAAGGTGGCCTACCCCTGATCTAGTCCAACCCCCTGATCAGGCAGGAAACCCTATACCATTTCAGACAAATGGTTGTCCAATCTCGTCTTAAAAACCTCCAACGATGGAGCAGCCACAACCTCTGGTGGCAAGCTGTTCCACTGGTCAATTGTTGTCACTATCAGGAAATTTCTCCTTAGTTCTAGGTTGCTTCTCTCTTTGTTCAGTTTCCATCCGTTGCTTCTTGTCCTGCCTTCTTCAGGTGCCATTAACCGGTCTGCCTTTGGTTTGCAAGTTTGGTTTATCTTGTGAAGGGCTGACAGGGATGGTGTAGTAGGGAATCCTGCCCGGGAAGAGGGCTGGACTTGATGACCTCTAGGAGCCCTCCCAATTCTGTGTCCGCAGCCCAAGGGGGACCCGACTCGCTTTGGGCTCTCAGGTGCCGACCTTGGGGTGTCCTTCTGTCTTCCAGGTTCACCTCTACGACCCTTACGACGACTACTACCAAACGGTACCCCTGGACTCGTACCAGGCGATGTACGTCAGCTCGGATTATCACGGCAACCCGTATATCGGTAGGTCTGCCAGCGCCCTCTCCCAGTAGACGTTTAAAGAAGGAATCCGATTACAGGTAGCCCTTGACTTAACGGCCATAACTGAGCCCAAGATTTCCGTTGCTAAGCGAGACAGGCGTTAAGCAGGTTTTGCCCCGTTTTACGAGCTTTCTCGTCACCGGTTGCTGGAGCTCAGTGCTAGAACTCACCGTCTCCTGGTTTCTAGCCTGGAGCCCTTATCAGCCTTCGTTGGCACTGCCGGTCCTCCAAACACGGCAGTTTAACAGAATCACAGAGTTGGAAGGGACCTTGGAGGTCATCTAGCCCAACCTCCCGCTCAAGCAGGAGACCCATTACTTTTTCAGACCAATGGCTGTCCAGCCTCTTCTTCAAAACCTCCAGGGTTGCAGGATTCACAGTCCACAAAAGGCAACTCGTTCCACTGATCGATTGTCCTCGCCGTCAGGAAATTTCTCCTTAAGTTTCCTTACCATCTTTGTGAGAATACAAACATTACAGAATCACAAGAGTCGGAAGGGAACTTGGAGGTCTTCTAGTCCAACCCCCTGCCTCGGGCAGGAAACCCATGGCCATTTCACATGGTAGGGCCAGAGAAACTGTGTTTTGCCCGGCTGTCTGGACCAATGTTACCTTCTTCAGCTGATGGTCAAGGGTCTCCAAACCTGGCACGTTTAAGACTTGTGGACTTCAACTCCCAGAATTCCCCAGCCTGAGAAACACACAGAATTCTGGGAATTGAAATCCATCCACCTTAAATTCACTGAGAAGTGGTGGCCTGGAGGCCAAGGGTCTCCAAACCTGGCAACTTTTAAGACTTGTGGACTTCAACTCCCAGAATTCCCTGGTGTAGGACTAAGAAATGCACAGAATTCTGGGAGTTGAAGTCCACCCACCTTAAATTCACTAAGAAGTTGCTGGCCTGGATTAAATTCCAATTTCTCCCAAATCAGCCATTCCTCCCGGCTGAACACATCTTGAGGGCTGGAGGGACATCTGGTGGCCAAATCGGGTATTGCCGTAGATGCAACAAAAGGAGATTAAAAAAAAATCAATTACAGGCTCTCCTCCATTTACAACAGTTCATTTAGCGACTGTTCAAAGTTACGACAGCCCTGAAAAGAGTGACTTATGACCGTTTTTCACAGTAACGACCGTCGCAGCCTCCCTGCGGTCACGCGATCAAAATTCAGAAGCTGGCAACTAGTTCTTATTTATGACGGTCGCCGTGTCCCAGGGTCACGCGATCCGCTTTGGCAACCTTCTGACAAGGAGAAACGTCCTGACAGTTAGAACAATTAGCCAGTGGAACCACCTGCCTCCAGAATCGGTGAATGCTCCAACACTGGAAGTTTTTAAGAAGAGACTGGACAGCCATCTGTCCGAAATGGTATAGGGTTTCCTGCCTGAGCAGGGGGTTGGACTAGATGACCTCCAAGGTCCCTTCCAACTTTACTATTATTATTATTATTATTATTATTGCTAACTTAACAACTGCAAAGAGTCACTTAGCAGCGGTGGCAAGGAAAGTCATAAAAGGGGGCAAAGTTCGCTTAACAAAAGCCTCACTTAGCAAGAGGAATTTTGAGCTCAATTGCGGTCGTTAAGTGGATCACCTGTTCCAATTTTTGGACCATTCGCGAATTTCCAGTCAAAACCTCTCCATGCGCGCTGATGCATTTTTCCTCCCTTTCTTCCTTGCAGCCCCTGGAACGACGCACGTCATCATCCGCGAAGACCCCCACCGCGTTTCCGGAGATCAGATGGCCCTGGGCCTCCTCGCCGGAGCGGCCACGGGGGCCGCTCTGGGCTCGTTCATGTGGATGCCTTGTTGGTTCTGACCCTCTGCTTTTTGGTAGACCAGCCAGCCCGGCCTGGCTGACCCCCTCCCCTTCTTTTTTCCAGGCAAGACCCCCCCCTTATTTCGAAAGCGAAGAGGGAGAAACCGACGGGTCACTTGGCACATAGACTCCCCGGGGATTTTGCAAGATCCTTGGGAAGGTTTTTAAGCACCTGCTGTGTTAACAGTAACCTAGTTCCCATGTTGCACTGCTAGGCCCTCCCTGGTTCATTTTAAGACTCCCCGGGGCTGGTCAGGAGGTTGCTGACCCTGCCCCAAATCTATAGGTCAGCATTTCGTTTGGGAAAGGGGTAGTAGGGTTATGTAGGAGGAACCACCAGCTTGGAAATCCGTTGTTGACACTTTCATAAAGTCCCTTTCTGCACTAGCCATGTACCTTCTTAGCCAAGGTGGAATCCCAGTTAATTTTTTTTTTTTTGGCAGCTCAGAGTCAGAGCCAAGTCCTGGTGGGTTTTCCGTAACCAGGTTCGGCGTGTTGTGTGTGTGAACCGAGTTGGCTTCCCTTTGGGATGTCCGGCTTGTTGGATTCGCAAGCGAAACGGTGCCTTGCGCAAAGTCCTTGCGGTGGCGCGTTCTCAGCGTCTTCCTGCCCAGATCACGTGGCTTGGCTGTTCTTCTCCAGCATAGTGGCCCCCCTTTCCACCAGGGTACGGTCAAAAAAGTCCAGATGGGGCCACAACGGCGCAACAGAAACTGTGTTACGTTTTTGTGGCTGCACATTACAAAAAAAACCCCCAGATTTAACTGCATCGCTGAGTGGAATATTGGATCATTATTTTTTTTACACCATACCCTGTGGGTACAATTCCTTTGCCCGCCCTTGTTAGCCACCTTCCTATTTCCTCCACTTCTTATGTTAGAAGATAATAATAATACTAATACTAATAATGATAAAAGTTGGAAGGGACCTTGGAGGTCATCTAGTCCAACCCCCTGCTCAGGCAGGAAACCCTAGACCATTTCGGACAAATGGCTGTCCAGTTTCTTCTTTAAAACTTCCAGTGTTGGAGCATTCACCGCTTCTGGAGGAAGGTGGTTCCACTGGTTAATTGTTCTAACTATCAGGAAGTTTCTCCTTAGTTCTAGGTTGATCTCCAAGTTATGTGAAGAGTTACTACATCCTGGCTGAGTTAAGCTCATTCCATTTGTCCCTGCTGTCTCCCTGGCATCCTGGCCCCCGAGGTAGCCACCACAGCTCCTGCCCTGCCTTCTTGGCCCCGTTGGCTGGGGATAATGGGCACACACTACCGTAGGAAGGCTTGGAGAAAGACGGTGCCAAGAATGGAGCGGTCTCCAATTGGTTTCCAGGCAGACGGGAATCCCACAGATCTGTTTGTGGATGCATAAAGTCATCCTTTTCCTGGCCTTGTTCGTCTCTGTGCGTGAGCAAAGTAGATCCTTCCCAGAGCGCTTTTGAGAAAGAATTGTGGGTGAACTTGGGGGGGGGGGGGAGTTTCATTTCTAACACACCAAAATTTTATTTAGGGTTATTCCTGTGTCTGCCACAAAGATTTCCCCCCCCCCCCCCCCCAGTTGCTGGTTCATCCTTGGGAAGGCGTGCAAACACAAACCTTCGCACAGACCCTTTTGTGGGGTTGGCGCAGCTAAATGACTGAAACACTGCCAGGTCAGCACAAGAGAGATTTCTGGGCCAAAAAGCCCCGCACAAACATCACAATTGCTAGCAGTTAACACGGCTGTTGAGTCACACCCCAGTAAATACTTACAATAATAAATAGTAAAGTTGGAAGGGAGCTTGGAGGTCATCTAGTCCAACCCCCCTGCTCAGGCAGGAGACCCTATACCGTTTCAGACAAATGGCTGTCCAGTCTCTTCTTAAAAACCTTCAGTGTTAGAGTTGGAAGGGACCTTAGAGGTTATCTAGTCCAGCCCCCTGCTCAGGCAGGAGACCCTATACCATTTCAGACAAATGGCTGTCCAGTCTCTCCTTAAAAACCTCCAGTGTTGGAGCATTCACCGCTTCTGGAGGCAGATTGTTCCACTGGTTAATTGTTCTTGCCAGATTGCTCCTGGTTGTAAGGGTTACTTACCCTCGTTTGCAGATGAACTGATCGCTTTCTTTACAGCAGTGACCAATTATTTTTTTTTTAGGGAAAAAAAGAAAAAAATCTTACCAAAGAAGCCAAATTGAATCCAATACACACAACACACACACACATATCCTTAAATTCCCTAGCTGTTCAGAGGGAGCATTTCCTGCACATATATATCCAGGCACTTCGCGGAATGAGAGTTGCACACAAAATTTAGTCATTTTGCATTGGAAGAGAACGGCAGTGACCAATTATTTTTTTTAGGGAAAACAAGGAAAAAAATCTTACCAAAGAAGGCAAAATTGAATCCTATATATTTATATAGGATTCAATTTTGCCTTCTTTGGTAAGATTTTTTTCCTTTTCCCCCCTATATATATAGGATTCGGGAGAAAACCCGAATAACCAAAGACCTACCTACCTACCTAACCTATATAAATTCCCTAGTTGTTCAGAGGGAGCATTTCCTGCACATATCCAGGCACGTCGCAGAATGAGAGTTGCACACAAAATTTAAGTCGTTTCGCATTGGAAGAGAACGGCTCGCGTTTTAAAAGAAGCCACCGGGAAGCGGTGCCCACGGTTCTCGGTGGACGAGGGTTTTTTTTAGCCAGCAGTGGCTCTCCTGGGGGTATCCCATCCCTGCGGGCAGGGTCTGCTTCAGCTGGTGGGTTGGGGGCTTCCCAAGCAAGCCAGGAAGCGGGCCAGCCGGGCCTCCCCCTGTAGTCGCGTCACAAACACACCTCGCTTCGCTTCTCTCTTTGCGCACCACCTGGCCATCACATCCCAGTTGTGTCTGTTAGTTTGCGGTTTGATTCCATCAAACGCTTGAAGCACTAATGATAATAATGTATATTTTGGAAGAAAAGCTATTTAAGGATTAAAACAAAAATGCTCAACACAGTGGCTGTTTTTTCTGTTCTTCCGCAACATCAGATTGCAATCTTGTGGGGTTTTTTTTCCCTTCTGGTTTGGCCGGATGCCAGTCCGCTGCTAAGCGGTCCCTGTTGAATATCCACGTTTTCTCAAGAGGGTAAATAAGCATTATTATCAAAATGCAGGCGCCTCAATTCAAAAGGCTGTTTTAGCCTTGGGCTTCTGCTCCCCCCTCACCAATTGTATTTAAAGTTCATCTGCATTTAACTCAGTGTTTCTCAACCTTGACAATTTTAAGGCGTGTGGACTTCTAACTCCCAGAATTCCACAGCCAGCGTTGCTGGCTGTGGAATTCTGGGAGTTGAAGTCCACACGCCTTAAAATTGTCAAGGTTGAGAAACACTGAGTTAACTTAATTAGGGGGTATGAGAGCCTAGTGGGGGAAAGAAAAAAAAAAAAGCACCAGGATTGTCATTTACACGTGTGTTTAAGAGAAGGAATTGTCTTTATTTTCCAATTAATTCCTCCCAGTATGTAAAGAACAGACTAAATCAGTGGTGGCGAACCTACGGCACGGGTGCCAGAGGCGGCACTCAGAGCCCTCTCTGTGGGCACGCGCACCGTCGCCCTAGTCCTAGGCCTTCAGCTGGGTTTTATAAAACCTTTTCGCTTTAGGCCTCCGCTGTCATGTGCAAAAAAAAAAAAAGAGAAAAGGTTCAATCAGTCAATTTCAACTTCTTGCGGGGGAAAAAAAAAGATCTTGCAAAGTTGGAATGGATTGATTGAACTTTTTAGTCCCACCCAGTCTGCCGTTACCACTGCAGCCACGCCCACCCAATGGGCCACGCCCACCCGGCACCCGACGATGCATAAGTGGGTTTTGGGTTGCAGTTTGGGCACTCGGTCTCTAAAAGGTTCGCCATCCCTGGACTAAATAATAGCATTTGGCCCTTCTGACGCTTCCATAAAGCTGCTGCGTTGTCTGCTACTTAACCACTGCCGTTGCTCGAGTAATGTGGAAAAGCCACTCTTGAAATGGTAATTTACAAATGGTAGATAATGCACGCACGCACACACACACACAAATTCCTGGTCGCAAAAAGTACTGCTGTGCAAAACGCAGGAAAGGAATAAGAAAGAGCAAAAGAAAGGAACTAGGTAAAATCTAGATTCACGACCGAAGGCGAATCTACGTCTCCCGGGATAACGTCGCAGGATCCAATCTGGGTTGGACATCGGGACCAAAGATTTCGTCTTCCGAGCTGCGTACTTCAGGCTGTTGTGCGCGTGATATCTATACGGTGCCAGGTTGCGTGACTTTTTAGATGTTGATTGGGGTGTTGGCTGTTGTCGTGTTGTTTCCTTGTGCTGCCCAGCCCTCACCTCCTAAGTAATTGGTAGGCTGGTGGTAAATCAGTACCTCCTGTTGACTGGCAAGGGACCCCGTTTCCCAGGCTTCAATCATTTCCCTGGCTGTTTTTGTACCTGCCCGTCCAACAATCTGAATAGCTGCAAAATCTCGTTCGGTTCACTGTACCCGTTTCTGTGAAGCAGCTTTACAAGTAGTCCTCAACTTAACAACCACAATTAGGGACCGGGATTTCCGTCGTTGCGGTTCTAAGCAGAATCAGACCCCATTTTTTTATGTTGGTTAAGCGAATCACGACTATGCAGGCTGGGGAATTGTGCGAATTGAAGTCTGCCCACCTTAAAAGTTGGCAAGGTTGGGAAACTCCGTCCTACTCGGGAGTTTTGCACACTCGCTCCCTGTTCGGAGGCCAAAGGATGAGTGTGATGCTCAGCTCCAGCGCCGAGTTCGAAACAAGCCAGAACTACCGAGGCCGGCGATGGGGAAAGGGAGCAGGAGAAGCAAAAGAAACAAAAGGGAGAAACCTTTTTTTTTTTTTCTCGTAGTGTTTTTGATTAGATACTTTATTGGAAGCAAAAAATTCTGTGCATGTTTTAAAAATCTAACCCGTGTACACATTTAGTTGCTCGAAGAACCCAAACCACAGAAAACTCAAAAAAAAGTTATTCAAAAGCAGCGAGATGGGATTCTTTTTGTTTAAATTTCTGCACACGTAGAGTAACGACGATACAAGGAAGAGAGAAAAAAGAAAAAGAAAAGAAAAGTAGCCCCGTCTCCTTGAGTTTCTTTTCAGGATTAAGTTCATCGTCGGTTGCCGTAGTTTAAACATTTATTTCTAGACATGCTACTTTGAAGAAGAAGAAGAAAAAAAAGAAAAAGGGGAAAAAAAATCACCTCTTCAATATTGCATTAAAAGCATCTGTAGGTCAATCTGCCCTTTTTAACATGAGATTATGCAAAATCACTGGAAACTCAAGTCAAAGGGATGAATTTGCCATTTTTGACTTCAACAATGCAAGGGGGGGGGGATTTTGCGTTGAGGCCTTTTCAAAAACCAGCCCTTGCCAAGAAAAAAAAAAGGGGAGCTTTTCCAAGCGTTTCCCACACCGCCCCTCCCTTCCACAAACTCTCCTGGCAAACAATGTATTTACAATTGTGTTAAACTTCCGTAGCAACTTCACAATGACTAGCACAGATTAAGAGTGCACTTCTGCAGTGTGTGTGTGTGTGTGTGTGTGTGTGCGCGCGCGCGCGCGCGCATGTGTGTGAGACAGAATATGCATGTCTGTGTTTCCTAAATCGTGGAATCTTGCAACATTGCCAAAGCTTTAAATGGAAAAGAAAAAGAAAGAAAGAAAGAAAGAAAGAAAGAAAGAAAGAAAGAAAGAAAGAAAGAAAGAAAGAAAGAAAGAAAAGGGAGGGAGGAAAGAAAGAAAAGGGAGGGAGGAAAGAAAGAAAGAAAAAGAAAGAAAAAGGGAGGAAAGAAAGAAAGAAAAAAAGAAAAAGGGAAGGAAGGAATGAAGGAAGGAAGGAAAGAAAGGAGGAAGGAAAAGGAAGGAAAGGGAGGGAGGGAGGGAGAAAAGGAATGAAGGGAGAGAGGGAGGAAAAGGAAGGAAGGATGGAAAGGAGGGAGGGAGGAAAAAGGAGAAGGAAAGAAAGAAAAAGAAAGAGAAGGGAGGGAGGGAGGAAAGAAAGAAAAAGAAAGAAAGAAGGGAGGGAGGGAGGAAGGAAAGAAACAAAAAAGAGAAGGAAGGAAGGAAGGAAGGAAGGAAGGAGGAAGGGAAAGGAAGGAAAGGGAGGGACGGAGGGAGGAAAGAAATGAAGGGAGAGAGGGAGGGAGGAAAAGGAAGGAAGGATGGGAGGGAGGGAGGGAGGGAGGGAAAAGGAGAAGGAAAGAAAGAAAAAGAAAGAAAGAAAGAATAAGGGAGGAAGGGAGGAAAGAAAGAAAAAGAAAGAAAAAGAAAGGGAAGGGAGGGATGGAGGAAGGGAGGGAGGAAAGAAAGAAAAAGAAAGTGAAGGAAGAAAAGAAGGAAGGAAGGAAGGACCTTCTTGAAGGTGAACCAATTTAAAGCCGAGAAAATAAATAGTGAAGGGAATCACCGTTAATGGTAGTTAAGTTAAACATAATGCTAAACAAACGGTTACTTAACCAAATTATGTAGTACATACGTAGATTCGAGACCGAATGTAAAAAAAAAGAAAAAGAAAATATACATGCTGAAAGTAAAGGCAACAGGCTGCATAACTGCAAGCTTTGTTTCCATCTTATGCCGCCACCACCCATTCGTCCTTTTAAAAAATGGACTTTTATAACTCTCCCTGCCTCCAGTTGCCCGTCTTTGAGCTGCCAAACGGCCTCATTTGTCCCGTGTTCCTCCTTCCTCGCTTTACGGAGAACCTTACAAGCAGTAGTGTACCTGCCTCTTGTTCTGGAAACGGACTTCACCTGCGGGTGCCCGTTCTGAAACTATTGCCGGAAACGCCATAAACGAGAGACTGCCCTGCCTGCCAGTTTAACCGTACTTTTGGGGTTTCTCTCCAAGGAACCACGAGGTTGTTGTGTTGTTTTTTTTAAACCCCAGATGGGCGTCGCGAAAGATCTGGAATCCGTGCATCTTTAGCCGATGCCGGTTTGTTCGAGCTACGAAAGAACGGAAGCAAACGACGCAGCGGGAAAGCACGATTTAAGGACCCAGCGTTGAATTTTGCTTTTCCCAAAAGCAAACGCCGGGGCTGAAAAGGCAGCGCAATCTTAAAGTTTTTTTGCCCTTCCGCTAACGCTCTACTACGGCCCGCAACGGCCTCTTCCTACCCTGCACAACCCAACGGCCCTCCTTAGCCCCCCTGCTTCCATCTATTTGACAAGTGCAACGTTTTAATATATTTAAAAAAACAAAACAAAACAAAAACAAAACGACAGGACCTTAACAAAGTTGTCCCCAGCTTTTCTAGAACTACGGGGAGACGCGTAGGGCTGGTCTGGGCTTTTTTTTTTTTTTAAGCCCCTTTTTCCTCCTAATGTGATGAAGACACCGACTTTTTGTGCTTGTGAAGCTAAACAGATCATCTTCACGAGACAGGCAGCGATGAGGGTCCGTGCTGGGGTTAGTGGGGAGAAGAAGGCGGCAAGGCGATCCGTCCACACGGCGGTCAAGGGGAGATCCCGGGAAGAAGGAAGGAAGGGAGGAAAGGAAGGGGGGGGCAGGAGAAGCCAGTGATGGTTTGAGGAAGAAGGAAGAAAAAACGAAAGAGAGCAACAAAACAAAACAAAACAAAAAAAAAAACCCAACACACTATTAGCAGGAGCAGCCTCCTTCGCTGACTGGTTGCTCTTGAGGCTTTTCGAGTTTGATGTCGATCACTGGGAGGGGGGAGAAGTTAAGGAAAACGGAAAGGCAAAACGGCGTCTCAGCTCCAGGTTTCACGGAAAGGCCCTGGTATATTGGGGGGGGGGGGTCCTTGGTGATCTCTCTGAGCTGAGTTGCTTTCCTGCAGATGTTTCATGACCCATCTAGGGCAAGGCTTTTCAACCAGGGGTACGGGCACCACCTGTGGTACGTTGGCACCTGGCAGGTGGTACGCGACCATCCTAGAAAAGTGGTAGCGGGGGAGGAGAATGAGCTGAACCGGTGGCAGCACCGCACAAGCCTGAGCGAGAGACGGCTGGAGCTGCAGGGCTGTCAGGGCTCAGCGGAAGCACCAGGATCAGTGCTGCTTTCCAGCTGATCGGCGCTTCTTCGGAGCTGTCAGGGCTCAGTGGAAGTGCCAGGTTCCAGCTTGAGCTCAGCACTGATCCTGGCGCTTCCGCTGAGCCCCGAAGAAGCGCCGATCAGCTGGAATGTTGCAGCCTCTCCAGGGTCTTGTGATTTACATTCAGATGCTTGGCAACTGATTCATATTTATGACGGTCCCAGTGTCCCAGGGTCATGTGAAGCGACCAAAACCTGCTGCAACCACCCAGCAGACGGGGGGGAATAAAAACCAAACACCCCCCCCATCCCACCCCCACTGCCAATCCTCAACAGAAATTCTCACAACAATGAAAACCTCGGACAGGAAGAAGTGTGCGGCTGGGCGGGCAGGCAGGTGTCTTGCTCAGCTGTGGCTCGGGGGGGCACTTTTGTCAGTGCCATTGTCACTTCGAACAGTCACTAAGCGAACTGTTGTAAGTCGAGAACTACCTGTACTTTATATCACTTTTTTCCTTTTGGGGGGGGGAGGTCATCAAGTTTTTGACACCTTGCTAGGCGACTGGTGGTACTCGGATGTTGCCATATCCTAAAAGTGGTACAATGGGTGAAAAGGTTGAAAAGCCCTGGTCTAGGGAACATCATCAGTGCTAGAAGGGAGGAGGAGGGGGGGAGCCTGAGTGGCCAAAGCATTCTGCAATTTATTTATTTTTTTAAATATGCCGTTCAGCTGTCCTCGTCCCCCCCCCTCTGCCTGCTGCACTCATCCCCCCCCCCCTGCAAGCCTCAACCCCGATGACTAGATTGCTCCCCTCTACCAAGGATGGTGGATCAAAGGATACTGTCTTCCCTGCTTTTGTCCTGCGTGCTCTCCATGCCGGGCAAAGCAGCAGCCACACGTCGGAAAAGCTGAGGGAGAAAATCAAGAAAGAAAGAAGGGGGGAAAAAAAATTGAAGAGGGATCTATAGAAGAGCAGCAGGACAACATATTGCATTTTAAGGCTCCACCTTTTTATGTAAGAGGGAGCAGAGCTGCACTGAGGCTTTTGCAAAACATCTGCGCCCAATAAAAAGCATTCGCTTTAATGGAAGGCCTAGGCCGGGGGTCATCAGACGTGGCCCTTTGATGACTTGTGGACTTCAACTCCCAGAATTCCTCAGCCAGCCGTGGAGACCCCTGCGGTTTAAAACGTAAGGACCTGCAGCTCCTCATTACTCACTTGTTTTACGTTGTATCCGGCCTTTGCGCTAGTTTCAATGAACATCACATTCAGCTCTTTGGCTTTCCTTTCCCCTTCCTCGATAGAGACTTGCCTGGAAAAGAAAGGAGGAGAATCGTAGTAAGAGAGGTGTAGTCTTGGCTTCCTCTAAGAATTGCGCTCCTTTTGTGTACCAACGAGAAAAACACCGTTTCAGAACGGTTACAGTTGCTACAGCTTAGATCAGGGGTCTTCAAACTTCGCCCCTTCATGACTTGTGGACTTCAACTCCCAGAATTCCTGAGCCAGTATGGGGAAAACTTTGGCCCCTTCATGACTTGTGGACTTCAACTCCCAGAATTCCTGAGCCAGCAGGGGGGGAACTATGGTGCCTTCATGACTTGCAGACTTCAACTCCCAGAATTCCTCAGCCAGCGTGCCTGGCTGAGGAATTCTGGGAGTTGAAGTCCACAAGTCCTCAAAGGGCCAAGTTTGAAGACCCTGGTCTTAGAGGCTTCAAGGAACAAACCTCCATGAATTAGTAGGGCTTGTGCTTATGGGCCTTATGCTTTTATTTACATGGTAATTTACAAAGCAAAGTCCAAGGGCTAATTCGTAGGGAGGGGGAGTGGAGAAGACAAGCGCATGAAAATGCTGTTTAAATGGTGAGGAATAAAAATTAAGCAGTTTAACAGGAAAGATTGCAGACGGGCCTCCCAACCCTCAATGGATGCACAGGTGTTAAAAAAAAAAACCCGGAGCAACCTCTAAATAAAATAAACCAAGTCCTATTGTCACATCTACACATTCTATACTTTAATATCACTTTACAAAGCCTTGGTAAGGGCACACTGGGAATGCGGCGTCCAGTTTTGGTCGCCACGCTGTAAAAAAGATGTTGAGACTCTAGAAGGAGTGCAGAGATACTCTCCTTACCTCTTGTCTGCTAGATCTGTTTTGTTTCCTACAAGCATGATGATGACATCGCTCCCCCTTTCCGTTCTGACATCATCGATCCATTTTGTGGTTTGCTGGAATGAGTTTACATCTGGAAAGGAAAAACACACACAAATAAAACCTTATAGCGTGTTGCGCACAAAACACATTGTCTACAAAGCATCTGTTAAGTCAGGGGTAGGCAACCTGGGCTCTTTTATGACTGATGGACTTCAACTCCCAGAATTCCTGAGGCAGCATGGGGGAAACTATGGCCCCTTCATGATTTGTGGACTTCAACTCCCAGAATTCCTCAGCCAGCATGAGGGAACTATGGCCCCTTCATGACTGGCGGACTTCAACTCCCAGAATTCCTCAGCCAGCATGGGGGAACCATGGCCCCTTCATGACTTGTGGACTTCAACTCCCAGAATTCCTCAGCCAGCATGGGGGAACTATGACTCCTTCACGACTTGTGGACTTCAACTCCCAGAATTCCTGAGGCAGCATGGGGGAAACTATGGCCCCTTCATGATTTGTGGACTTCA
>NW_015386681.1:993208-1004560 GCF_001527695.2 Protobothrops mucrosquamatus | reverse complement strand
CCAGAATTCCTCAGCCAGCATGGGGGAACTATGGTCCCTTCATGATTTGTGGACTTCAACTCCCAGAATTCCTGAGGCAGCATGGGGGAAACCATGGCCCCTTCATGACTGGCAGACTTCAACTCCCAGAATTCCTCAGCCAGCATGGGGGAACTATGGTCCCTTCATGATTTGTGGACTTCAACTCCCAGAATTCCTCAGCCAGCATGGGGGAACTATGGTCCCTTCATGACTTGTGGACTTCAACTCCCAGAATTCCTGAGCCAGCATAGGGAAACTATTGGCCCCTTCTAATGCCGTCCAAGGCGTTAGTCCTCTTCTTCTCCTGCTTCTTCAAAGTCCAACTCTGTCCTCCGCAGAGGGTTATAGAGAACATCTCAGCTTGAACTCTTCTGACACATCCTGGCATCTGAATATCTTCTCCATGGCTGCACTGCTGGGAGTGTTAGTTTGCAGGACATTTTTTCTTTGACTGCTTGTTCCTTTACTGTTGATGGTTGGTGCTAAAGGCAGGAGCAGTCCACCACTTTTGATATCTCCATTAGAATAGAATAGAATAGAATAGAATAGAATAGAATAGAATAGAATAGAATAGAATAGAATAGAATAGAATAGAATAGAGGAACAGAACAGAATAGAATGCAGGATAGGATAGGACAGAATGTAGAATAGAATAGAATAGAATAGAATAGAATAGAATAGAATAGAATAGAATAGAATAGAATTACAGGATAGAATAGAGCTGGAGGGGATCTTGGAGGTCTTCTAGTCCAGCCCCCCACTCAAGCAGGAGGACTTATACCATCTCAAGACGGGTGATTGTCCAGTCTCTTTTTAAAAACTTCCAGCGATGGAGTGCCCACCATTTCTGGAGCCAAGCTGTTCCACTGGTTGATTGTCCTCACTGTCAGGAAGTTTCTCCTTAATTCCAGGTTGCTTCTCTCCTTGATCAGTTTCCAACCGTTGTTTCTTGTCCTTCCATCTGGTGCGTTGGCGAATAGTTTTGACCCCCTCTTCCTTGTGGCAGCCCCTCAAGTACTGGAACGCTGCTATCATGTCTCCCCTATTTCTTCTTTCCTTTAGACTAGCCAAACCCAAGTCCCACAGCCGTTCTTCGTATGTTTTAGCCTCCAGGCCTTGGATCATCTCAGTTGCTTTTCTCTGAATTTTTTCCAAACTCTCAACGTCTTTTTTGTGATATGGTGACCAAAATTGGTTGCAGTATTCCAGGTGTCGTCTTACTAGGGCTTTATAAAGTGGCTTTATAAAATTATCAATTCTCAGGCTGCCTTTCTCTCTACCACCTGTCTTTATTATTATTATTATTATTATTATTATTATTATTATTATTATTATTATTATTATTATTATTATTATTATTATTATTATTATTATTATTATTAATTGAATTTATATACCGCCCTATCTCCCTTACGGGACTCAGGGCGGTGAACAGGCAATAATAAAAACCACGATAAATATACACAAGTTTCTGTTCTAAAATCAAATTAAATAACAGGCCTGCTCTAAAAGTACCCCATACAAAACCCCCACTAAAACCTATTTACCTATTTACTAGATTTATCCAGCCATCCACTCACTCTCAGTGACTCTGGGCGGCTTACAAATATTAGCTTGATCTTATTTTAATTTCATTTTACTCCCATTTTTTTCCCCCCACGGTGTTCCTGGACTTTTATTACTAGAGCTGGTAGATCTTTCGCAATTATCCGCTCTTAGGGTAGTGTCACCAGCATAACAACATCCACAACATGGTTCCAGTGTTCCAAATGCGCTCATCGGTCTAAAAATATCAGCTACACACAGGACGTCTATTACAAAATTCCCCAAAGGTATCGCAAGCAACTTGTTAAGAGCCAGCAAAGGTGTTTGATTCGATGGGTATGAAGCGACAGGCCTTAATAAACACGGATAGCGACACGGAAGCCACATGTTCCTTCTTGGCATCGTAACCAGGTTATTAGTGCTACTCCCCGTCTCATTAATGCTTCCATATTGTAGCTTTAGGCTCAGAACATAAAAACAGCCCACAGGAACCGGCTTTTCAAAACAGCAAATTATACTCTCAGAAGTTGTGCTGTTTCTTTTTAATAGTAAAAATAATAATAAAGTTGGAAGGGACCTTGGAGGTCATCTAGTCCAACCCCCTGCTCAGCAGGAGACCCTACACCATCTCGGACAAATGGCTGCCCAGTCTCTTCTTAAAAACTTCCAGTGTTGGAGCATTCACCGCTTCTGGAGGCAGGTAGTTCCCCTGGGTAATTGTTCTGACTGTCAGAATATTCTTCCTTAGTTCTAGGTTGCTTCTCTCCTTGATGAGTTTCCACCCGTTGCTTCTTCTCCTGCCTTCAGGCGCTTTGGAGAATAGCTTGACTGCCTCTTCTTTGGGGCAGCCCCTGAGATACTGGAAGGCTGCTATCATGTCCCCCCTCGTCCTTCTCTTCGTTAAACTAGGTAGTCCTCGCCTTACGACCACAATTGAGCCCCAAGATTTTTGTGGCTAAGCGAGTCATCTGTTAAGTGAATTTTGACCCATTTTACGACCTTTGTCACAGTTACTAACATGGTTGTTAAGTAAATCGGGCCTCCCCCATTGACTTTGCTTTTCAGCAGATGATCTCATTACCCCAGGGGGGACACTGCCACCGTCATAAATGTGAGTCAGTTGCCCATCGTCTGACATTGGATCACATGGCTGTGAGGATGCTGTAATGGCATAAGTGTGAAAAATGGTCCTAAGTCACTTGTTTCCGTGCTGTTGTAACTTCTGACGGTTGCTAAATGAGCTGTTGTAAGTCGAGAACTACCTGTATTTGCACCTTCTCAACCCCTGAAGTACAGGTAAGTCCTCAACTTGCGACAATTTGTTTAGCAACCATTCGGTTTTAATGGCACCGAAAAAAAGTCTACTCCTTGCACTCATGGCTGCTACAGCATGTACTTACACCATGTACTTACACAATGGTTACAGCATCCCAGGATCATGTGATCCCCCCTCCCCAGTCAGTTTCCAACGAGGGAAGCTGCCTTCGTGCGACGACCACGCAATTCACTTTAATGACTGAGGTGATTTGCTTAACAACCATGGCTAAAAAAAAAAGGGTCATAAAACTGAACATACTTAAGAACCAACCTTGTTTAACCACAGAAATTCTTGTCCCAGTTGTGATCATTAGTCAAGGATCAGTTTTAATCTTGAGTAATTTCTCCTTAGTTCTTTGGTTGGAACTTTGATGATCTTCGACCCGTTACTTCTTGTCCTACTCACAGGAGTTTTGGAGAATCAGTCAAACACTTCCCCCTTTATCTGTGACAGCCCCTCAACTATGATGATCCAAGGCGTGGAGACTAAAATATACGAAGAACGGCTGCAGGACTTGGGCTTTGGCTAGTCTATAGAAAAGAAGGAATAGGGGAGACATGATAGCAGTCTTCCAGTATCTGAGGGGCTGTCACAAAGAAGAGGGAGTCAAGCTATTCTCCAAAGCACCAGAGGGCAGGATGAGAAGCAATGGATGGAAACTGATCAAGGAGAGAAGCAACCTGGAATTAAGGAGAAACTTCCTGACAGTGAGGACAATTAACCAGGGGAACCACCTGCCTCCAGAAATCGTGGGCGCTCCATCACTGGAAATTTTTAAGAAGAAACTAGAGATTCATCTGTCTGAGATGGTATACTATAGGTTCTCCTGCTTGAGTAGGGGGCTGGACTAGAAGACTTCCAAGGTCCTGTCCTGTCCTGCCCTATTCTGTATTTCTATTGTATTCTACATTCTATTCTATTCTATTCTATTCTATTCTATTCTATTCTACATTCTATTCTACATTCTATTCTATTCTATTCTATTCTATTCTATTCTATTCTATATTTCCTATTCTATTCTATATTTCTTTTCTATTCTATTCTATTTTTCCTATTCTATTCTATTTTTCCTATTCTATTCTATATTTCTATTCTATTCTAGTCTTCTATTCTATTCTATATTTCCTATTCTATTCTATTCTATTCTATTCTATTCTATTCTATTCTATTCTACTCTACTCTACTCTACTCTACTCTATTCAGTGGAAGACAGTTATCATGTCACTCCAGGTCCTTCTCTTTCATGGCCTGGTCCCAGTTCCCTCAATCGTTCATTATATGGTTTAGCCTCCAGACCCCAAACCCTCTTTCATTTATATGGTGACATAGCGCTAGAAATTGCAAGCAAGAAGTCATCTAATAGGTATTTATGGAGAAACTGCCTGTTCAAAAAGTGTGCTTTTGAAATCTGGGTGCTTCTGGTGTTAAATCAGTGTTACTGGAGAGCAAGTGACCAGCCTGGTTAGAACCATCGCCTAGATTGTGATATGACCAGACTATAAAAGCAGAAAGAAAAGAACAAACATTTCTACCTTGAAATGGTATCATCTGCAGTCCATTAATAGTTATTTTTTTTTCCATGCTTGGAAAGAAGTGCTTGGAAAGAAGTGGAGTCATTAAAACCCCAAAAGCTTTCCATTCCAGCTAAGCCTAGATTTTATATATATATATATATATATTAAAAAAAAGATCTCAATTTTTCCCCTTCGCGCGTTTCAACATCAATTTTTAGCGGGGTTTTTTAAGGGTTTTTTAAGGATAATTTTAATGATCGGCCTTCTTAAATATTTCCTTTTAATTCGGTTTTTAATATAGATATCATTGTATTTGTATTGTGGTTTTTATGAGGCTGTTAGCCGCCCTGAGTCCCATGAGGAGAAGGGCGGGGTACAAATTAAATTAATAAATAAATAATTAAATTAATAAATTCCTCTTCGTTCGGTTTGTCTATTTCAAAGGCAGATTTGAAAAACGAACGAAAACAGGAGTTGCTTAGCGTACTTGTGATAAGGTTTTTAAAACGGTTATTAGTTGTGTGTGTGTGTCTGTGTGTGTGTGTTTTTCAAATGGAGATGGAAGAATCTAAATGCAGTTCTTTGGAAAGCACATACCTTTACAGCAGTGTTTCTCAACCTTGATAATTTTAAGGCATGTGGACTTTAACTCCCAGAATTCCACAGCCAGCATTGGAATTCTGGGAGTTGAAGTCCACATGCCTTAAAATTGTCAAGGTTGAGAAACACTGCTTTACAGGAAACTTAACAGTGAAATTAATTAGAAGGAAGGGGAGGGAGAAAAAAAAGAAGGGTTTTTGTGTACATGAGAACAGGATGTTACAATCCCTGGAGATTTTGGGAGCGATGCAAAAAACAACAAGAAAGGATTTCAATAGAGAAACTCGAGGAACTTAAAAAGGCAACAACACAGGACAATAACACCCCACAGAACCAGCAGATGAATTGAGACCGTGATGAGACCGAGACCGGCCTGCTTTCCGAAAATCTGAGCACGCACAGAGGGAGAGAAGGAATGGAGGAGAGAGAAGAGGGAGAGAAGCAGAACCAACCAAAACGGAGAGGATTTGCCTCTTGGAGTCAGCAACCTTTGGGCAAAAACTCAGGAGAGGGACAGAATGTTTAAAATTTAAAAAGAGTTGGAGAAAAGCCGGAGCCGTCTTCCCAAAAAGCCCAGCGTTCGAGCCGGAGTCCGCTTTCGAATCCTTACCAGGCAAATTAATTTGGCCTAATCCACGGGGGAGGAAAAAGCCTCCTGCACATGTTCAAAGCCATCCTTGTGGTCTTGTAAGATTACAGGGGGCAGGACCTGGCCGTCTCTAGGGTGGAGCCCCGGAGAGGAAGCCCCTAGAAAGGGTCCCATCCATTTGGAAACACGGTAGAGAGTCTCCTGCTTGAAGTCTCCAGGCAAGAAAACCATTTTCATGCCACAGTGAGGGACAAGCACAACTGTGGTATAGCATGCACAGCTTGCCTTGAGGGAAGGGGAGAGGGAGGAAAGGAAAGGGGAAAGGATGGGAAAGGAAAGGAAACGAAGAAAGAAAAGGAAAGGAAACGAAAGGAAAGGGGAAAGGATGGGAAGGGAAGGGAAAGGGGAAAGGAAAGGAAGCAAGTAAAGGAAAGGAAAGGATAGGAAAGGAAAAGAAAGGAAGAAAGGAAAGGAAGAAAGAAAAGGAAGGGAAAGGGGAAAGGATGGGAAAGGAAAGGAAAGGATGGGAAAGGAAAGGAAAGGAAGGGGATGGGGAAAAAAGGAAAGGAAAGGAAAGGAAAGGGGAAAGGAAGCAAGGAAAGGAAAAGAAAGGAAGAAAGAAAAGGAAGAAAGAAAAGGAAGGGAAAGGGGAAAGGATGGGAAAGGAAAGGAAAGGAAAGGAAGGGAAAGGAATGGGAAAAAAGGAAAGGAAAGGAAAGGAAAAGAAGAAAAAAAGGAAAGGAAGGGAAAGGGGAAAGGATGGGAAAGGAAAGGAAGGGAGAAAGGATGGGAAAGGAAAGGAAAAGAAAAGAAAGGAAGAAAGGAAAGGAAAGGAAAGGAAAGGAAAGGAAAGGAAAGGAAAGGAAGAAAGAAAAGGGGAAAAGGTGGGAAAGGAAAGGAAGGAAGGAAGGAAGGAAGGAAGGAAGGAAGGAAGGAAAAAGGAGGGAGGGACTGAGAGAGGAAGGAAGGAAGGGAAAAGGAGGGGAGGGAGGGAGCGCATGCGCCAAGAATACTGGAAATGCCCCCCCCCACTCACTTGTGATATCATACACAACAACGGCAACAGTGGAGTCACGAATGTAGCTAGGAATCAAGCTCCTGAACCGCTCCTGGCCTGCCGTGTCCCACAATTGCAACCGTACCTAACGGGAATCAATCAAAACAAGCAAGAAGGGAAGAAGAAAAAAAAAAACACAAGTCAAAAGCCAGAGCTAAAAAAAAAAGTACCTACTTGTAATATCGTATACTACTACAGCGGCGGCAGAGTCGCGGATGTAACTGGGAATGAGGCTACGGAAACGTTCCTGGCCCGCAGTGTCCCAGAGCTGCAACCTGATCTGTGGGACGGGAGGAAAATTTACAAAGAAAAAGAAAAAAAGAAAAAAAAAAGCCAAACCACCGCTCCAGTGAACAAAATTTTCAGCTGTTTTAAAAAATAAATAAAAAAGCAAAGCTTTTTAAAATAATAATAATAATAATAATAATAATAATAATAATAATAATAATAATAATAATAATAATAATAATAATAATAATAATAATAATATAAAAAAACAACCATCGTGCATGGAAGGTGTTAACTTTGAGGGAGCAAGCAAAAGCAGGCCACAAGAATTTACTCAGGGGCCCTGGGTGAGTCCAGGAGCCTTTTTTGGGGGGAAAACAAGGGAAACTCAGCTAACTTTCAAGATTTGGCAGGCGGCCTCGGGCGTCTCTTAGGGCAGCATGCAAGCAAAGCAGAGTGACAGAAGCACAGAGTTATAATAATAATATTAATAAAGTTGGAAGGGACCTGGGAGGTCATCTAGTCCAACCCCCTGCTCAGGCAGGAAACCCTAGACCAGTGATGGCGATCCTTTTAGAGACTGACTGCCCAAACCGCAACCCAAAATCCACTTAGGTATCGTCGGGTGCCGGGTGGGCGTGGCCCATTGGGTGGGTGTGGCCCACTGGGTGGGCGTGACTGCCGTGGTAACGGCAGACTGGGCGGGACTAAAAAGTTCAATCAATCAATTCCAACTTTGCGAGATCTTTTTTCCCCCCCCACGAGAAGTTGAAATTGACTGATTGATTGAACTTTTTTTTTTTTTGCACACGGCGGCGGAGGCCTAAAGCGAAAAGGTTTTATAAAACCCAGCTGAAGGCCTAGGACTGGGGCGATGGTGTGCGTGCCCACAGAGAGGGCTCTGAGTGCCACCTCTGGCACCCGTGCCCTAGGTTCGCCACCACTGCCCTATACCCAGAATTCCTGAGCCAGCATGGGGGAACTATGGCCCCTTCAAGACTCGTGGACTTCAACTCCCAGAACCCTAACCCTTGCGCCTCCCGGAACCAATGAACGATGGGTAGGGAGGTTGGCATCAAAAAACACATGGCGCTGTTTGCCGGCCAGTTCAAGTTAACCTCTTTTTCATATATAGACAATTCCATCCAACTTACCCTCATGAGATTTAGGTTTCTACCTTCATATGCAGTTTGAAACGATTACATTTGGGCAGGGGTCTTCAAACTTGGCCCTTTGATGACTTGTGGACTTCAACTCCCAGAATTCCTCAGCCAGGCATGCTGGCTGAGGAATTCTGGGAGTTGAAGTCCACAAATCATCAAAGGGCCATGTTTGAAGACCCCTGGCTTAAAGCAAAGGGCTAAAAGTCTTAAATAGGTACCTTTTATAAAAACTAAGGATGGCAAGGAGTTGAAGTCCATGCACCTTGGCAATGTTAAGGCATGTGGACTGCAACTCCCAGAATTCCCTAGCCAGCATGCATCTTAAAAAGTTTGCAAGGTTGGGAAACCCTGATTTAGGCAACACAATGCACCATCAATGTTAAAAACAGGCTAGTTACTGCAAAATTCTTACTCACTGTGCGATCTTCCAGGTACATAGTTTTCGATAAGAAGTCAATGCCGATTGTTGCCTGCAAAACACAATTCAATAGTGAGTACATGAATGGACACACACACACACACACACACACACACTTTCCTTTTGCTAAAATATGCACAATCCACTCAATGAGCGGTCAAGAATAATGAAAATCTGAAATATTAGCTACCATGCTGGATCCATTTAATCAAGCCAATTGGCGTTTTCAAATTGTAGATGAACATCTGGCAATTAATCTAGAATCTAATCTAAGGCAAAGATCAAACTTCTACTTCCATTACAGGTCGTCCTCAACTTAAAAGCTAACCCAATCCTGTGTTGCATAAACAGAGGCATATAATCAAGATCAGGCAAGGTATTAGCACCACTTTACAAAGCCCTAGTGAGGCCACACCTGGAATACTACAGCCAATTTTGGTCATCACATCACAAAAAAGATGTTGAGAGTTTGGAAAAAATTCAGAGAAGAGCAACTAAGATGATCCAAGGCCTGGAGGCTAAAACATACAAAGAACGGCTGCGGGACGTAGGTTTGGCTAGTCTAAAGAAAAGAAGAGGGGAGCCATGATAGCAGTATTACAGCATTTGAGGGGCTGCCCCAAAGAAGAGGGGGTCACCTTATTTACCAAAGCACAAGAGGGGAGGACGAGAAACAATGGTTGGAAACTGATCAAGGAGAGAAACAACCTGGAATTAAGGAGAAACTTCCTAACAGGGAGGACAATTAACCAGTGGAACAGCTTGCCTCCAGAAAACGTGGGCACTCCATCACTGGAGATTTTAAAGAAGAGACTAGATAGTCACTTGTCTGAGATAGTATAGGTCCTCCTGCTTGAGCAGGGGGCTGGACTAGAAGACCTCCAAGGTCCCTTCCAGCTCTATTCTACTCTACTCTACTCCATTTTTCTATTCTACTCTATATTTCTATTCTATTCTGTTCTCTTTTATTCTACTCTATTCTGTAATTCTATTCTATTCTGTAATTCTATTCCATTCCATTCCATTTAAGAACATTCTTAAAAAGGAGGCCTTGAATCAGAGGCTCTTTGGAGTTGGGGAGAATGTTTCTCTTCGATGAAAATTCCCTTTTAAATCTTTCAGACGGCTGTTCTGTCCACAAGGAACTTCAGCTGCCAACGGAGAAGGGACAGATTCTGCCCAGTGGGCTCCTAAACGGTCTCCCCTCGTTGCTACTCTCCGCCCTCCCTTTAAAGCAGCTTCATCCCTCGTGCTTACTAAGTGAATCCAGAAGCCCGACCATTAGGAAGCAGCGAACGTTTCTTCTGTTGTGCAAATTTTAATCTGGGTACACAACTGGAAATTAGTCTTGGTGCGCAGAGGTGGTCTCCCTGCCTCCCCGGCAGAAAGGACCCATCGTCTGGCTCTCGTTGTGCGCAAAACACCGGAAGCCATGTGCTGTGCAGACATGAGATAATGATAATTGATGGAGGACTTGAAAGAAGCCTTGCAAATCACTATTCAGCCGATCTTTTCTTCTTCCACATGGATGCTCTTGGGCTTCCTCATGCCTGGCGGCGCAGGGTTTCTAACTTGGAAAAGGCAATGGGGGCCGTTTCGAACCTTGCCCTCTCCCCCCCCCCGCTCTCTATTTCCAACCAGAGGAGGGACACAGAGACGTAGCTGCAATGGGCTTGCTCAGTCGCCGAAGGAGAAACCGAGAGAGGAAGGAGCAGTGTGCTTAGCAGAACTACGGAATAACTGAGTTGGAAGGGACCTTGGAGGTCATCTAGCCCAACCCCCTGCTGAAGCAGGAGACCCTAGACCATTTCGGACAAATGGCTGTCCAGTCTCTTCTTAAAAACGTCCAGTGTTGGAACATTCACAGCTTCTGGAGGCAGGTAGTTCCACTGGTTAATTGTTCTATCTGTCGGGAAGTTTCTCCTTAGTTCTAGGTTGCTTCTCTCCTTGATGAGTTTCCATCCGTTGCTTCTTGTCCTGCCTTCAGATGCTTTGGAGAATAGCTTGACTCCCTCTTCTTGGGGCAGCCCCTGAGATACTGGAAGGCTGCTCTCATGTCACCCCTCGTCCTACTTTTCACCAGACTAGATATATCCAATTCAATTCAATTCAGAATCAAGCTGGAAGGGACCTTGAAGGTCATCTAGTCCAACTGCCTGCTCAGACAGGAAACCCTATACCATTACAGACAAATGGCTGCCCAGTCTCTTCTTAAAAACTTCCAGTGATGGAGCATCCACAGCTTCTGGAGGCAGGTGGTTCCACTGGTTAATTCTTCTCACTGTCAGGAAATTCTTCCTTACTTCCAGGTTGCTTCTCTCCTTGATTACTTTCCATCGGTTGTGTCATGTTCTGCCTTCAGGCGCTTTGGAGAATAGAGAACCTATTTGGAGAACCGGTTGAGCCCCGTTCTTTGAGAGGAGCTGGCATTCAGCGTGTGGGAAAGGCAAGTGCATTCCAGGGACCCATCTAATAAATCCTCGGCAAGCAAAGAGGGATCCAGTTCCATTCAGATCACATGCAGATCTCCCAACGAAACGGCCTCCCTGTTTTGAGGTTCCAGCCTTTGGCTTTAAATTCGGCTGTTTCCTGGCTTCTGTAACAATCTTGCAACTATTCCCAGTTGCAATGTATGGCTGTGAAAGTTGGACCATAAGAAAGGCTGAGCGCCAAAGAATGGAGGCCTTTGAACTCTGGTGCTGGAGAAGGGGCGTTGTCTTACCTGAACGCCTTTTCTCAGCACGGAGATGGAGACTCCACCATTGGGTAGTAGACTGTATTCCTGCCCAATCAGATCAAGTCAGCCAAAGTTGCCACGCCCGTCCTGGACCTTAGACTCCAGTCTTTGACGCGAGCGTAGCCATTGACTGACAGCAAGACGTTGTGGCTCACCAAACTA
>NW_015386681.1:991913-993057 GCF_001527695.2 Protobothrops mucrosquamatus | reverse complement strand
GTACCGAAAGGTCCTGCGGACAACCAGACTATGCAAATGCTGCCCCAACGCATGCGATGGGCTGGACCAGAAATAAGGTAACACTATCTACCGTGATCTATGGAACAGGGAATTGACTTCTGGGACGAAGACAGGGTCGAGGCGAAGAATTACCCTAACCTGTTGAAAACACACGAAGTGTCCCGTATTGACAATGTCATCAAATCCGAAATGCGACGTGCAGACGTAATTGCCATCAGGAATGCCACCTTGTGGGACAGTACGCGAATGTCACCCGTCCTGAGTGGCTCAAAGGAATTATGTTGATGTCACGAAGCACGCGTGGCAGTTCCCGCGATGGGTACCTGTGCACCACCGGGATTTGTTGATGGCGGCCCCCTTAAGGAACGACCATATCCATTGGTGATGACCTAGTGATTCCACAGTCGCAACTGAGGACCGTGTACGAAGTTGTAACCTGTCTGTGCCGCGTGCGAGGGACTAATCCCTTACTTAAACCATCTAACCAGTAGTCCAAAACAATTGGAATAGTCAGTTCCGTGAGCGACAAATGTCCGGAACACCAAAATTGGGAATGTTTTCCCCATGGCCTCATAGATGCGGTTCGTGGATGAACGGCGCGATGCCTGAATGACTGTGATGACCCCCGGGGAGCAGAGGTCACTAGCTAAGATTGAACCTGCAGGCGCCAGGCGGCTAATTGGAGCCATTGTGGGTCCTGACGTCGAACGGTCCCTTGACTGAGAGATATCTGTTCTGGTGAAATCCGTCAAAGTTCCTCCAGGGAAAGATTCACCAGGTCGGTGAACCAAGGTCACCTGGTCCAATAAAGAGCCAACAGGAGGAGTTCCACTCGCTCCCGAAGAAGCGTGCGAACCACGGCTGGAAGAATAGGTAGAGGAGGGAGGCGTAAAGGAGACCCATAGGCCAAGGACTCCGAAGAGAGTCCGTTTGTTCCGCTCCGACCATCGAAAGGTGTGAAAGGAAGCGATCCAGCTGTGCATTGAAAAGGGAACACGAAGAGGGCCACTAGAGGGAGACCGAAACGGTGACAGATTCCCCGGAAGATCCTCGGGTGTAGACGCCACCCCGAGTGGTCTTATTGTAGAACTGCACAGGATGTGTGTTCGTGACCTCCGATATA
>NW_015386681.1:978720-990371 GCF_001527695.2 Protobothrops mucrosquamatus | reverse complement strand
GAGGAGAGTGGAAATTCCACCATTGAGGAATAATACCTGCCTAGAGCCAAACTTGCAACGTCTGTCTTGGGCAAGATCAAGTCAAAGACTGGAGTCTAAGGTCCAGGACGGGCGTGGCAACTTTGGCTGACTTGATCTGATTGGGCAGGAATACAGTCTACTACCCAATGGTGGAGTCTCCATCTCAGTGCTGGAGAAGACTCCTGCGAGTCCCCTGGACTGCAAGCCGATCCAACCGGTCAGTCCTAGAGGAGATCAACCCCGACTGCTCTTGAGAAGGCCAGATCCTGAAGTGGAAATTCAACTACTTTGGCCACCTAATGAGAAGGAAGGACTCACTGGAGAAGAGCCTGATGCTGGGAAAGATGGAGGGCAATAGAAGAAGGGGACGACAGAGAATGAGGTGGCTGGATGGAGTCCCTGAAGCAGGAGGCCTGATCTTAAATGGACTCCAGAATGTGGTAGAGGACAGGAAGGCCTGGAGGAACGTGGTCCATGGGGTCGCGATGGGCCGGACACGACTTCGCAACTAACAACAACAACAACATTTCAGATCTTCTAAATGGCTTGAGTTCGACATGTTTTAGAAACCACCAAGATCACAGTACATCAACTATGCCAGTGGTGGCGAACCTATGGCACGTGTGCCAGAGGTGGCACTCAGAGCCCTCTCTGTGGGCATGCGCGCCATGCCCCGGAGATGGCAACCGTCCCTCTTCAACCAGCCGCCCGCTAACTCGCCGAGGTCCCATGTGGCTGGATGCATCCCAGCAGCCATGTGCTCGCTGGTCTGTGTGTGCAGGGGCCGATGGTGTCAGGCAGCAGCCGTCCCGGCCCCTGCCTCGCCTTGCCCTGTGACAATGGCGCCCCCGCCCTGCCTCGCCTCTGCCCACAAGACGAGCCTCCTGCCCACCACCCCATCTGCCAGAGACCCCCTGGATTTCCCCCAACCCTGCCCGGCCCCCCACAGGCGTCCCTCCCCATGAGCAACATTGAGGTGCTCACACCCACCTTGGCCACACCCACCCAATCTGCCATGACCACCACAGCCATGACCACCCAGTGGGCCATGCCCACCTGGCAATAAATAAGTGGGTTTTGGGTTGCAGTTTGAGCACTCGGTCTCTAAAAGGTTCGCCATCACTGAACTATGCTGATGCTAAAGCCTCACTGTGGAATAGCATCTTGGCAAGGCCTTTATAGTTCTGCAAAACTCTTCTCCTGAAGAATGCCAAAACTAAAGTTTTGAGTATCCTCAAAGAAGAACGCAAAGTACTCGTGGCACAGGTTTCAGAGCTGAGGTTAGCTGATGGTGGCAGGGACTTTTAATTGAAATAAACGAAAAGAATTAGTCACCTAACCGATGCCTCTTTTTGTGCAATCTTCCTCAACTTTCAGAACAAGGAAAATACAACAAATGCGTGACTGTTTTTTTTTTAAAAAAGAATTTGCTTGGTCTGATTAGTCTTAGTCAGAATTGGCCTAGTCTGACTTCCAGTCTCTAAGCAGGTGAAATAATGTTTATATTGCCAATTCCTGGATAACGGGAGATACAATTAAATCCAACATTGTTAAGATAATGCATTAATAATATGTTTAACTGAAATACCCAAAAACTTGCAGGCACTCAGTGTGGAAGGAGATAATTATAGAGCTTTTTAAAATCAGCCATTCAGCAGCTAACGAATTAGTTCGAATTAAAAAAAACAACACACAAGATAAAATAACAGTGCTGCAGAATGATAGGATGGTTTTGTTCTTCCCTATAAAGTATTATAAGCCAGAAGAGAGAGTTCAAAATTACAGATAGTTAAGTTTCTAAAAGAAAAAATGGCACCTTCTTGGCTTATATTCCAAAATATGGATGGAGGCCAAAATTCAAAATTCAGTTCCATTACGTTTTGCAGAGAACACGAGACTTAATGGAACACTGAGAAACCAAATTAAAAATATATCTAGCTGTTCGTATTTGAAGTAAATAGTCTTCTGCTTCTGCTTCTTGGGACTTTTCCAGCTGCTTTGAGATTTCAAACCTCACATGGAAGCCTGTCAAGGCCAAGCCCAAAGATAATACAGTGAAATCCAAACATAATTCAATCCTTTATTTGCTTAGTCAGCTAATAGCATCTTGGCACATTAAAGCTATAACCTCCTAACCTACTAAATTTATCCTGAGAGTTTCTAGGGTGTGGCTGCCCTGAACATCTTCCCTCCTGCCCCATCCATCTTGGGTTTGTGCAGCCTCTTAAATCTGGGCTTCTCTCTGGGAAAGCTATAATAATAATAAAGTTGGAAGGGACCTTGGAGGTCATCTAGTCCAACCCCCTGCTCAGGCAGGAAACCCTACACTATTTCGGACAAATGGCTGTCCAGTCTCTTCTTAAAAACCTCCAGTGTTGGAGCATTCACCACTTCTGGAGGCAGGTTGTTCCACTGGTTAATTGTTCTGACTGTCAGGAAGTTTCTCCTTAGTTCCAGGTTGCTTCTCTCCTTGATGAGTTTCCATCCGTTGCTTCTCGTCCTGCCTTCAGGCGCCTTGGAGAATGGCTTGACTCCCTCTTCTTTGGGGCAGCCCCTGAGATATTGGAACACTGCTATCATGTCCCCCCTCGTCCTTCTCTTCATTAAACTAAACACCCAATTCCAGCAGCCGTTCCTTATATGTTTTAGCCTCCAGTCCCCTGATCATCTTTGTTGCTCTTCTCTGCACTCTTTCTAGAGTCTCAACATCTTTTTTACAATGTGGTGACCAAAACTGGATGCCATATTCCAAGTGTGGCCTTACCAAGACATTGTAAAGTGGTATTAACACTTCATGTGATCTTGATTCTATCCCTCTGTTAATGCAGCCTAGCACTGTGTTGGCCTTTTTGGCAGCTGCAGCACACGGCTGGCTCCTATTTAAGTGATTGTCCACTAAGACTCCGAGATCCCTCTCACAGTTACTACTATTGAGCAAGGTACCCCCTATACTATACCTGTACATTTGGTTTTTCTTGCCTAAATGTAGAACCTTGCTTTTTTCACCATTGAATTTCATTTTGTTAGATAGCGCCCAGTGTTCAAGTCTGTCCAGGTCCTCCTGTATCTTAAGCCTGTCTTCTGGAGTGTTGGCTATTCCTGCCAGCTTGGTGTCAGTAACAGAGGCTTGACCTTCTACTATTTCTATTCTACTATTGAACAATCTCAAGAAACACCTTTATCCATCACTTTCCTGCTACATGAGATTAAAAAGAGACGGAAATCTCTATTAACCTGGAACATTTCAGAAAGGTTCTGAAACATGTAAGTTACAAGCTTGGAAGTCAGAAAACCCAAAAGTTCTTACCTGGTAGGTATTGTCAAAGCTGTCATACATGAATCTGGTGATCAAGGAAGTCTTCCCAACTGGAAAAACAAACAAACACATTGGTAACATCCAACTAAAATTCTAAGCATCAACCTAGAGCAGTTAAGGAAAAAGCAATCTGACACCAATCACATTTTGACAAGGATTGTGATTTAGTGACAACAATGAAATGAGCCATATGGCCCCAAACTGTTCACTTTGAAAGATTTTTAGCTAACAGCATGTGAGCGAACATTTATTGTTAACAACTGTCCCCATTACAGTAAGATTCAGTTGTCAAAAGCTTTCATACTTTGCAACCGTGGCTGAACCGTTGTTCAGTTGAACTTTGGGAAAAAGAGTCTACTAATCCAGGATTGGCCAAACACAATGATCAAGAACAGAGGTCTCCAAACATGGCATCTTTAGGATTTGTGAACTTCAACTCCCAGAATTCCCAGCCAGCCAGAACTGAAGCAGCACATTTTTAAGGAAAACAAAACAAAACAAAATAAAACAAAACAAGAAGATCCAGTTGCCTTTGGGAAAAGCAGCTTTGGGGGTCTCCCCCAACATTAGGTTAGCTCCATCCCCCCTCCTGATGTTCCAGAAATCCTTAGCTATGTCACCAATCCCAGGAATCCCAGGGAAAACCGGAAATATGTGTAGATATCCAATACAGAAGTGGATGTACTTATTCTCTCTCTGCCTAGGGTTTGTATAATTTATATTTAGCAGTATTTAATTTTTAATACTGATTTTACATTTTACCATGATAGTTTTATAGTTGCATTTTGCTTTACCGGCAGCCCAGAGTCATTTTTCTTCTGATGGCAGCCATGATAGATTAGATAGATAGATAGATAGATAGATAGATAGATAGATAGATAGATAGATAGATAGATAGATAGATAGATAGATAAGATAGATAAGATAGATTAGATAGATAGATTAGATAGATTAGATAGATAGATAGATAGATAGATAGATAGATAGATAGATAGATAGATAGATAGATAGATAGATAGATAGATAGATAGATAGATAGATAGAGATGGATGGATGGACGGACGGACGGACGGAAGGACGGATAGGATAGATAGGATAGACAGACAGACGGACAGATAGATTAGATATAAAGATAGATACATAAATACATAGATAGATTAGAGATAAAGATAGACAGATAAAGATAGATTAGATATAGATATAGATAAAGATATAGATTAGATAGATAGATAGATGATAGATAGATAGATAGATAGATAGATAGATAGATAGATAGATAGATAGATAGATAGATAGATAGATAGATAGATGGATGGATGGATGGATGGATGGATGGACGGACGGACGGACGGACGGACGGACAGGATAGGATAGACAGACAGACGGATAGATAGATTAGATATAAAGATAGATACATAAATACATAGATAGATTAGAGATAAAGATAGACAGATAAAGATAGATTAGATATAGACAGATAAAGATATAGATTAGATAGATAGATGATAGATAGATAGATTAGATAGATAGATGATAGATAGATAGATAGATAGATAGATAGATAGATAGATAGATAGATAGATAGATAGATAGAAGAGTGAGTGTGAGTGAGAGTCACAAGGAGAAAAAGTAATTCAATTCAAATGGAAAATTATGAACAACAAAATTTCATTGGGTTGTCAATGAAGATTCATAAGTCACCTGTTGCAAAGAATGAATAAGGAAGCTACTGCCAGTAACTCTTATGAAAACCTGAAATCATCCCCCCACCTCACCTTGAACTCAATAATTAGAACAGGAGAATGGTAACCTCGTCAAAGAACCAACTGTTGTGTGTTACAAAAAAAAAAAGGCACTTAGATTCCTTTAATTCCTTGAGTAAGTTTAGTACTAGAAATTGCAGCTCCCTCCCAATTGGCAGGGAGTCTATGAATATTCTAAAATCCGTGCAAAGGAAGGAGGCAATAGGCAGGATTACAGCTCTCATCCTCTGCAGCTGATGCCACAACGTGGCAGAATGAATGGGAATTACAATCAACACAAGGCTTTTGTAGAGAAAATACCAGGGGATTCCTGTACAGTATATATAATATTAAACTCACAGAGTGGCTTAATATGAAAGAAGGCTGAGGCAAGAATTTGCATCCCAGCCGTACTTAACGGTGGCTGGCTTAACCGGCTTTTCCTTTCCTATTTCATAACAAAACAAAACACAAAACTAACACAAAGAAATTTACAACCGTGATCTGGACCCTAACCCAGGCTCTTCCAAGCCAAAAATCAAAGAGAAGATAGTTTTGCACGCTGTGTCAACTCAGATGCAATTGCAACAGGTCAGTTAGATGCCATTGTCAATCACTCTGATGAAGCAGCCTTTTGTGTCATGGCTGCTTCAAGCCAGGCTGTATTTCAGCCAAAATGTATTTACTGAGAAAACAAGAGGTTTATATAGTCCTTAATAGGTGGCAAGTATTATATATGTCACCCTGCAAACTAACAAGCGTGGTACACATGATTTAACTCTGAAAGTCCCCGGTTCCTGGCTAAATCACTAAATTTAGTTGTGCATTTATGAAAGCGAGTGCAGGAAGGTAAAAAAAGCTATTTCCGGTACACCAGTCTTCTGCCCACGTAGATTTCAGCAGTCAGGAACATCATGTACTGCTAGCAAAGCCAGAGGATCCTGCTCAACAGCACGATCTTTTTTTCACAAATGTGCTGTTGGAGAATTTCTCACACAGTCTGAGTGAGGATGTAAATTGACAAAGCTGTTAACCAGGGTTTGGGAGCAAATTAGGATTCCTTTTTGGACACGATAGAGGCTTTAGAACAATTAACCAGTGGAACAACCTGTCTCCAGAAGCGGTGAATGCTCCAACACTGGACGTTTTTAAGAAGAGAGTGAGTGGACAGCCATTTGTCTGAAGTGGTTATAGAGTTTTCCTGCCTGAGCAGGGGGTTGGACTAGATGACCTCCAAGGTCCCTTTCAACATCATCATCATCATCATCATCATCATCATCATCATCATCATCATCATCATCATCATCATTATTATTATTATATTATTATTATATTATTATATGCTGGGAAAGAAAAAATAAGCTGGCTTATATTCAAACAGCAGGTTACAATAGAAGTCAATCAATCAATCAATCAATCAATCAATCAATCAGAATAGAGCTGGAAGGGACCCACAAGGTGACAAATCTTAAAGGTTTTTCTCTCAGAAGCCCTATGAGCTTTGTGTATCTTTGTCCTGCCTCTTTTCTGGAGCCAGAACTTGGTACTTCAAAGTGGTGCTATCTCCTCTCCTGATCCCAGCCTGTGAGATAGGGTTCTCGCTCTCTGCCCTGACAATGTACAGGTAGTCCTCAACTTACGACCATAATAACAACAACAACAATAAAGTTGGAAGGGACCTTGGAGGTCATCTAGTCCAACCCCCTGCTCAGGCAGGAAACCCTATACCATTTCGGACAGATGGCTGTCCAGTCTCTTTTTAAAAACTTCCAGTGTTGGAGCATTCACCGCTTCTGGAGGCAGGTTGTTCCACTGGTTAATTGTTCTAACAGTCAGGAAGTTTCTCCTTAGTTCTAGGTTGCTTCTCTCCTTGATTAGTTTCCATCCATCCGTTTCCTGCCTGAGCAGGGGGTTGGACTAGATGAGCTCCAAGGTCCCTTCCAACATCATCATCATCATCATCATCATCATCATCATCATCATCATCATCATCATCATCATCATCATCATCATCATCATCATCATCATCATCATCACTATTTATTATTATTATTATTATTATTATTATTATTATTATTATTATTATTATTATTATTATTATTAATGTCCCTTGTGAATGTGCCCCAAGAGACTGCTGAAAAACTGCCTAATCTGTGGCAAATACCCAGCTGCTAAGTAATGCTGGAATCAAAGACCCATCAAGCAAAGAAATACTGGGGCCAGATTTTTTTTTACTCTAATTCAGATGATTCTTAAAAGAAATGGGAAACTGAAACCAGAGCTTTTAAATCTTGTATGCATAAAGATGGATAACACATTAATTCCCACAATGGAAGAATGAAAGAGTGACGTAGGACCATTTTTCCCACTTAACAACCGTTGCAGCCTCCCCACGGTCACGTGACCAAAATCCAGATGCTGGGCAACTGGCATTTATTTATGGCAGTTGCAGTGTGTGTGTGGGGGGGTCATGCGACACCCCCCTTTTGCTACCTTCTGAGAAGCAAAGTCAATAGGGGAAGCCAGATTCACTTAACAACCGTGTTACCAGTTTAACAACCGCAAGGATTCCACTTAACGGTGGCGACAAAGGTCCTAAAATGGGGCAAAACTCATTTTAACTGTCTCACTTAGCCGCAGAAATTTTGGACTCAGTTGCAGTGGCAGGTCGAGGACTTCCTGTACGTACATACATCATAAAAAAGAGGTTGAGTCTTTAGAAAGAGTGCAGAGAAGAGCAACAAAGATGATTAGGGGACTGGAGGCTAAAACATATAAGGAACGGTCGCTGGAATTGGGGATGTCTATTTTAATGAAGAGAAGGACGAGGGGGGACATGATAGCAGTGTTCCAGTATCTCAGGGGCTGCCCCAAAGAAGAGGCAGTCAAGCTATTCTCCAAAGCGCCTGAAGGCAGGACAAGAAGCAACGGATAGAAACTCATCAAGGAGAGAAGCAACCTGGAACTAAGGAGAAACTTCCTGACAGTGAGGACAATTAACCAGTGGAACCACCTGCCTCCAGAAGCGGTGAACGCTCCAACACTGGAAGTTTTTAAGAAGAGACTGGACAGCCATTTGTCCAAAATGGTATAGGGTTTCCTGCCTGAGCAGGGGGTTGGACTAGATGACCTCCAAGGTCCCTTCCAACTTTATCATTATTATTATAATGAAGAATAATAATTTAAAATTTAGTTTTGACTTCCCTTGCTGAAATAAACTTCCGATTACTAAGATGCAAGTACACCAAATGTAATAGCAGCCACGTGTTTAACTTCAAATCTTTGGCTTCCTGAACCCGAACCATCTATAAATATGTATTTCTCTATCGTTGTAGGGTATTTTCCATCTCAAGTAAGATCCCAGCCTTCTAAAAGGGCCCCGTTTTAACTCTCAGGCGCCAATTCTCTTAAGCAGCCCCTCTCTGAGCTGCCAAACTAAGACAAAGACTTTTTTAAAAAGCAATACAGGCCATTAGCTAAGAATACAAGATTAACCGGATGAAGGAAACCATCGTGAATATTCATGACTGTCTGGTTGCAAAAAAGCCGTGAAGGGAAGCGTAACAGAATAGCCCGAAATGGCAAGAAATAAGGAAAAAAGAGACACGTATTTAACAAAAGAGCAGTCTCAAAAAAACAGAAAATATTGTACCGATAAAGGAGAATATTTGCAGACGTTTCATGAGCCAAACGAAGTAACATCATCGGTGCTATTGACCAGGTTGAAGTTAATAATAATAATGATAATAATAATAATAATAATAATAATAATAATAATAATAATAATAATAATAATAATAATAATAATAGTAGTAGTAGTAGTAGTAGTAGTAGTAGTAGTAAAGTTGCAAGGGACCTTGGAGGTCATCTAGTCCAAGCCCCTGCTCAGGCAGGAAACCCTACACCATTGGCTGTCCAGTCTCTTCTTAAAGGTTTTCAGTGTTGGAGCATTCACCGCTTCTGGAGGCAGGTGGTTCCATTGGTTAATTGTTCTCCTGTCAGGAAGTTTCTCCTTAGTTCCAGGTTGCTTCTCTCCTTGGTTAGTTTCCACCCGTTGCTTCTTGTCCTGCCTTCAGGCGCTTTGGAAAATAGCTTGACTGCCTCTTCTTTGGGGCAGCCCCTGAGATGTTGGAACACTCCTATCATGTCCCCCCTCGTCCTGCTCTTCATTAAACTAGACATACCCAATTCCAGCAGCCGTTCCTTATATGCTTTAGCCTCCAGTCCCCTGATCATCTTTGTTGCTCTTCTCTGTACTCTTTCTAGAGTCTCAACATCTTTTTTACATCGCGGTGACCAAAACTGGATGCAGTATTCCGAGTGTGGCCTTACCAAGGCATTGTAAAGTGGTACTGCCATTTCTTTAAAGCAGAAAGATCACCCTGCCAACAAAAGTGCGTAGAGTCAAGGCCATGGTTTTCCCAGTTGCAACGTATGGCTGTGAATGTTGGACCATAAGAAAGGCTGAGCGCCAAAGAATGGAGGCCTTTGAACTCTGGTGCTGGAGAAGACTCCTGCGAGTCCCCTGGACTGCAAGGCGATCCAACCGGTCAGTCCTGGAGGAGATCAACCCCGACTGCTCTTTAGAAGGCCAGATCCTGAAGTGGAAACTCAAGGACTTTGGCCACCTAATGAGAAGGAAGGACTCACTGGAGAAGGGCCTGATGCTGGGAAAGATGGAGGGCAAGAGAAGAAGGGGGCGACAGAGAAGGAGGGGGCTGGATGGAGTCCCTGAAGCAGTAGGTGTGAGCTTAAAGGGACTCCAGAAGATGATAGAGGACAGGAAGGCCTGGAGGAACGTTGTCTATGGGGTCGCGATGGGTCGGACTTCGCAACTAACAACCACCACCATTTCTTTCTATGGGAATTTTCAATGAAAAGACAATCTCCCGCTCTCAGCCATTTTTTCTGAGGGCTGGATGGTAGACAACGCTAAGCCCGTATTGCCCAATGGAAAACGAAAGAGAAATGCACTTGTTTTGAATTTTCATTGTTCCTTAAAGAAAGAACACCTGATGAGGCTTAAAGTTCTGTTCAGACAAAAGGCTAGGTATTTAAAATGTTCCAGCAGCTGGCACTGCATGGTTCCAAGCTCAGTAGCCAGTTTTTAAATTATTTCTTCTACAGATATAACAGAAAACCTGTCTTCCGATGCTTTGTAAAATCAGTAGCGGCGTACATTAAAAGTAACGCCACAAATGGAATTTCATAAGCCCACTGCTTGCTGAATTAATTAAACTTGTCTTTCTTTCTATTAAACACTCAGCGCGACCAATAGCAATTACGTAAGAATTAAAGATTTAATTAGACTAAAAAGAAAATTTTAAAGGTATCGTTCAACTCAAAGCTAACCATTAAGCCAACAAATAAAAGGTACAAAGAAAGAAAAATATTGATTTCCTTTGTTTTTCTAAAGGCTGGTGGAGTGGAGGCCAAGCCCACTTTCTTAAGGAATGCATTATACATCCCTTCTTAAACAAATGAGATGGGTGAACAATAGAGGAGGGTCTTCAAAATATATATATATATAAATAGGCACATGTATCTAGAGAGGGAGAGATGGTGGTCCCTCAATCAGGCCCTAAGCCATACCACCATAAGCTGGTTATTTTTATTTTATTTTATAATTTATATCCCATCTTTATTATTTTATGAATAACTCAAGGTGGTACCTTGCTCAATAGTAGCAACTGTGAGAGGGATCTCGGAGTCCTAGTGGACAATCACTTAGATATGAGCCGGCCGTGTGCTGCAGCTGCCAAAAAGGCCAACACAGTGCTGGGCTGCATTAACAGAGGGATAGAATCAAGATCACGTGAAGTGTTAATACCACTTTACAAGGCCTTAGTAAGGCCACACATGGAATACTGCATCAGTTTTGGTCTCCATGATGTAAAAAAGATGCTGAGACTCTAGAAAGAGTACAGAGAAGAGCAACAAAGATGATCAGGGGACTGGAGGCTAAAACATATAAGGAACAGTTGTTAGAATTGGGTATGTCTAGTTTAATGCAGAGAAGGACGAGGGGGGGACATGATAGCAGTCTTCCAGTATCTCAGGGGTTGCCCCAAAGAAGAGGGAGTCAAGCTATTCTCCAAAGCACCTGAAGGCAGGAAAAGAAGCAACGGATGGAAACTCATCAAGGAGAGAAGCAACCTAGAACTAAGAAGAAACTTCCTGACAGTGAGAACAATTAACCAGTGGAACCACCTGCCTCCAGAAGCGGTGAATGCTCCCACTCTGGAAGTTTTTAAGAAGAGACTGGACAGCCATTTGTCTGAAATGGTATGGGGTTTCCTGCCTGAGCAGGGGGTTGGACTAGATGACCTCCAAGGTTCCGTCCTCCAACAACAACACCATCATCATCATCATGGCCGCAGATTACCTCCCATCGGCCGGTACGCTCCCACAGAGTGGGTCTCCTCAGGGTGCCGTCAGCCAGACAGTGCCGGCTGGCGACCCCCAGGGGGAGGGCCTTCTCTGTGGGAGCCCCCACCCTCTGGAACGAACTACCCCCAGAGATCCGGGTGATCCCGGATCTCCCCTCCTTCCGCCGCGCCCTAAAGACATGG
>NW_015386681.1:965019-978620 GCF_001527695.2 Protobothrops mucrosquamatus | reverse complement strand
ACTGTCAGCCGCCCTGAGTCCGGTAAGGAGAAGGGCGGGGTACAAATCAAATAAATAAATAAATAAATAAATAAAATAAATCATCATCATCATTATTATTATTATCATCATCCCTGCCTCCTGCTCTGGAGGACTGGGTAGATGTAACTGGGGAAGGACCGTCCTTCAAATAACACGGAGGGAGCCACCACGGAGAAGGCCCTTCCTTCTTCTGGGTCCCACCAGATGGACCTCCTCAAGAGAGGGGACCCATAGCATCCCCTGCCTCTCCGCTCTTTTCCTTTGAAGGAACGCTTGCCTGGCTGAGGAATTCTGGGAGTTGAAGTCCACAAGTCACCAAAGGGCCAAGTTTGAAGACCCCTGACCTACTACTACGTTTTCCACCAAATGCAGACAGCTTTCAAAGGCAGCCCCACATGAAGCATTGCGGCAGTCAAGCCAAGTTGTAATCGAAGCATGGAGAAGTAGCAGTAAGCCCAACTCAATCAGAAAGGCTCGCAACAACACACCTCTCTATCGTTCTGCAAAATGAACCCCTTTATCAACAGCCCCTCCCCTCCCAAACTAAAGATGGCTCAGGCCAAAACCACTTTCAATATTTATTCCACTTATATCATTAGCAATGCACTAATAAGAGCTGGGGATACTGCAGAGGCAATTTCTTCTACTACATTATTGATGCCATTTCAAGTGCACCTCAACGTATTCCAAGCTTGTTTTAGACAAGATTTTAGACTGCATCTTTTGTGTTAGATTAAACCAGTGATGGCAAACCTTTTAGGGACCGAGTGCCCAAACTGCAAACCAAAACCCACTTATGCATCGTCGGGTGCCGGGCGGGCGTGGCCTATTGGGTGGACGTGGCTGCGGTGGTCACGGCAGACTGGGTGGGACTAAAAAGTTCAATCAATCCATTCCGACTTTGCAAGATCTTTTTTTCCCCCCGCAAGAAGTTGAAATTGACTGATTGACTGAACCTTATTTTTTTGTACATGGTGGCCCAGGCCTCAAGCGAAAAGGTTTTATAAAACCCAGCTGAAGGCCTAGGACTGGGGCGACGGCGTGCGTGCCCACAGAGAGGGCTCCGAGTGCCACCTCTGGCACCCGTGCCACAGGTTCACCACCACTGGATTAAACGTTCCAGGCATGCATATTCTTTAAAATATTTCCTGCTTAGGCAGACATGGCAGGGTGTAGAATAGGCAACCTCGAGGTACCGTTATTTTAACAGACCACTTTAGCATTTATTATATCATTTCTTTTCCTTTTAAGAAAAAAAAAATCTTCAGATTTCGGTGGCAGCTGCCGATGTGGTGTCTGAGGTGTCAAGAGATAGCACTTTTTGGCAGGAGAATAAGTTGCACTCTTTCTGGGTTGCTTGCCTATCTTTCACTCAGCTTTCACCTGGGCTCCCTGTACCTGCTTGTATATACCTGGGCAACGGCTTCAACACGCCAGCCAAACCAAGGAAGGTTAGCCAATAGCAGGGCTGTGGAGTCGGAGTCGGAGTCGGAGTCGAGGAGTCGGAGGAAATTTTGGGTACCTGGAGTCGGAGTCGGCAAACAATGCACCAACTCCGACTCCTACTAAATTTAGATTGGAATTAAAAAAAAAAAGCAAGTTTAAATGTCCCAATTCACAAAAAGTTATAATTAATGACTTCTCTACTGTAAGAATAAAGACCAATGCATGCAGTGCCTCACGTAACCGCAAAACGAACACGTTAAGTGACCGTGAAGAAGCATGCTTTTCATGTGCTTCACTATATGGCACGCAACGCACCATTAGGAGCGGCAATACTTATACTTTCCGTAGTGTTGTGTTCTGCTGTTACAGGGAACGCAGCAGCGCCCGTGGGTAACCTAGCCTCTCACTGATAAGGGATTAAGTAAATATGTTCTTTGCAGGACTAGAGACACTTGTATAAGTGAAGGGAAGGGAGGGTCAATAGTTCAAGACTGAAGCTGTAAACCATTGGAAAAACTGCTGTCATTCAGCTAAGGCTATAAAAACTTGTAAACTCCGATTGTTAGCTTATTAATACAGAGGAGTCGGAGTCGGGGAGTCGGAGTCGGAAGTACAAAAAACTGAGGAGTCGGAGTCGGAACATTTATCTACCGACTCCACAGCCCTGGCCAATAGGCCTTAAACCAGTGATGGCGAACCTTTTAGAGACCGAGCGCCCAAACTGCAACCCAAAACCCACTTATTTATCGCCGGGGGGGGGGCAGGTGGGCGTGGCTGTGGTCATGGCAGACTGGGTGGGTGTGGCCAAGGTGAGCATGGTCACCTTGATGTTGCTTGTAGGGAGGGATGCCTGTGGGGGCTGGGCAGGGTTGGGGGAGATCCAGGGGGTCTCTGGCAGGTGGGGCAGGAGGCTCGTCCTGCGGGGCAAGGCGAGGCAGAGTGGGGGTGCCATTGTCGCAGGGCGAGGCAGGGGCCGGGGCGGCTGCTGTCTGACACCATCAGCCCCCACACACAGAGGCTAGCGAGCGTGTGGGGGCCGACAGTGCCCGTCAGCAGCCACAGCCTGCCGGCCCCTCGACCGGTGCACTCTGGGGCTCCGCAGCCCGCCGCCAGCAGTTGCCAGGAGGGATGGGACGGGGGAGGGAAACTAGCCGTGCCGGGATGCATCCGGCCACGTGGGACCTCGATGAGTTAGCAGGTGGCTGGTTGAAGAGGGACGGTTGTCATCTCCGGGGCATGGCGCGCGTGCCCACAGAGAAGGCTCTCAGTGCCGCCTCTGGCACGCGTGCCACAGGTTCGCCACCACTGCCTTAAACCCTCATTGAGATAGGGAGCTGCGTATCTCAGCAGGTAAAGTTCAGACACTGGTGAATGGAGTAGACGAGACCATTGGAAGGGACAAGAGTTGGGAAGGTGATCTACACAGGCTTTGTAGAATGATGCAAAGGGCAGGAGAAAGCACAGGAGACATCTTGATCATCCACTGCACTTAGTCCCATCTCAAGATGCTGAGACTCTAGGAAGAGGGCAGAGAAGAGCAACAAAGATGATCAGGGGACTGGAGGCTAAAACATATGAGGAACGGTTGCTGGAATTGGGTATGTCTAGTTTAATGAAGAGAAGGACGAGGGGGGACATGATAGCAGTCTTCCAGTATCTCAGGGGCTGCCCCAAAGAAGAGGCAGTCAAGCTATTCTCCAAAGCGCCCGAAGGCAGGACAAGAAGCCACGGATGGAAACTCATCAAGGAGAGAAGCAACCTGGAACTAAGGAGAAACTTCCTGACAGTTAGAACAATTAACCAGCGGAACAACCTGCCTCGGCTCTTTTATGACTCATGGACTTCAACTCCCAGAATTCCTGAGTCAGCATAGCTGGGCTAGCTAGCTCTCTCCTGCCCTTCCTGCTTCCTGCAGAGACGCAGCAAAGGGAGGAGCCTCGCCTAGTAACCTTTTCAGCTCGTCGGAGAACATCATGAGTCCACTCTTTTGTGTACACACACACACACACACACACACACACAGAGAGAGAGAGAGAGAGAAGCAGGGAAGTGCAGGTGCCTCTCTCTCTCTCTCTGTCTCTCTCTGCAAATGGCAGAGGAGGCTGGGAGCCGCAGGAGAAGGCTCAAAGAGCAACATGCGGCTCCGGAGCTGCAGGCTGCCGACCTCTGGTATAGGGTTTCCTGCCTGAGCAGGGGGTTGGACTAGATGACCTCCAAGGTCCCTTCCAACTTACTATTATTATTATTATTATTAATTATTATTATTAATTATTATTATTATTATTATTATTATTATTATTATTATTATTATTATTATTATTATTATTATGTCATCATAAATATGAATCAGTTGCCAAGCATCTGAATTTTGATCACGTCACTGTGGAAATGCTGCAACGATTGCAAGTGTGAAAAATGGTCCCAAGTCACTTCTTTCAGTGCCATTTTAACTTCGAGCAGTTAAGTCGAGGACTGCCTGAATAATCCGTTAAAGGTCTACTCTTACTGGAGATCTGTGTAGCACACAACGTTCTCGTCCCCCATACAATTTTCCGCCTGCCTATTTATAATAAATTCTCCTAGGTGCATCTTATGGACTGTGTCGTTGTCAGGAGAAAAGACAGGCAGGATATGTCAAAGTGAGTGACCAAGGCCGTTGTGCGGTGCCGACTCTTCGCAGTTCACAGGCCCATTGTCTCCACATCGGACCCAAGAGGCAACCCGAAGGAAACAAGGCCATGAAAAGAATTAATTGAGCCCAGCACGGCTTTGGCACTGGCTGAAGGTTTAGAAACGAAGCTCGCTGACCTACATCTTGCTGGCAGGCAACGCTGAGGACGACCAGGAATGCTTCAGGAATATTGTCCATTCAACTGCGCTGAAGTTGCTTGCTAGGGCACTCTCCTCGCAAGCAGCCTGACCGGTTGGATGAGAACGATGAGAAGATACAGGCTTTATTTGCTGAAGAGCATCGTGTCCATCCTCAGCCACCGGGAAAAATGCCTCGGCTAGTGATCGTAAAATAGTCCAGAATAAACTCCGTAGCACGCAAGGTCCCTGGCAGAGAAAATACAGGGATATGCTGACAGAAACAACAGGAAAGGACTCTATGAAGCTGAAAGAATCTCTAAGATATATTTGTATCAGTCAAAAAAACACAACAACACACCATCAAAGACCTCCTTGAAAACCATTGTACATCTCCCATTTTCATCTCTCCCTCCTTCCTGCACATGCAGTTTCTTCAATTTTGTTGCATTCGCTTGGAGGGGAAGAATATACCTAATCTGTGAGTCAATCCAACACTGCACAAGCAATGAACAAGCCTTTTCTGATGCCTACAAAAACAACTGCACAACACTGAGATACAATTACAGTATCCTATAGGATATTAGCGCTGTTAAGACTCTTGCCACCTGCAGCTGATCTGCCTGAACCAAACACTCAACACCTAATGTGCAAAATTAATAGCAAAAAAAAATGCTTTCTCGTTTGTCTTCTTTATTGGAAAAAAATGTTACAATCTCCAGTTGGGCGATACTTTTTTTAGGGTCGCATTCTGCAACAGACTAAGCAGGTTTCAAGTCCTCCAGCACTCCGTGAGGTTGAAAGGTGATGCAAAACACAAAAGAAAGAAAATAGAGACCAAGATTCCAAAACCAAGGCGGATGTCTTGAGGTCCTGAGGTTTCTTTTAACAGTGCTTGTTGTGGTATTTCTATTCCACTCATGTCTAGACGGTGAATATTCAAGTAAAAACCATCATCATCACTCCGAACGAGATGACAAAAATACGTAGGAGGATTACGGGACTGTTTAACTCTCCAATGCTCTCTTCAAGAAAAATATGTTTCATGGTCTACAGCAGTGATGGCGAACCTTTTAGAGACCGAGTGCCCAAACTGCAACCCAAAACCCACTTATGTATCGCCGGGTGCCGGGTGGGTGTGGCCCACTTGGGCGCAGCTACAGTGGGCGTGGCAGACTGGGTGGGCGTGGCCACTGGATGGGTGTGGCTGCAGTAGTCATGGCAGATTGGGTGGACATGGCCGGGGGGGCGTGGCCACCTCGATGTTGCTTATGAGGAGGGACACCTGTGGGAGCTGGGCAGGGCAGGGTTGGGGGAGATCCAGGGGGTCTCTGGCGGGTGGGATGGTGGGCTCCGCAATGGCGGCTCCAGGCTGGCTGGCCTTAGGCCAGTGATGGTGAACTTTTAGAGACCACGTGTGCTGGGGTGATGGCGCGTGCCCACAGAGAGGGCTCCGCGTGCCGCCTCTGGCACGCGTGCCATAGGTTCGCCACCACTGGTCTACAGCATGCAGAGGCAGCATATTCTATATCAGGGGTGTCAAACTCAATTTCATTGAGGGCTGCATCAGCATTGCGGTTGCCCTTGGGGGGGCCAGCTGGGTGTGGCCAGGGTGAGTGCGGCCTACTGGGTGGGCCTGGATGGAGTGGGCGTGGCCTACTGGGTGGGCGTGGCCAGCTCTACATCTACATCGTTGGCGTCAAGGGGGCCTGTGGGGGCCTGGGCAGGAGTGGGACAGATCTGAGGGTCTCTGGCAGAAGGGGGTGGGACCAGGGCAAGTGCCAAGGCATGGTCCACTGTTCCTCTCAGGCCATGTGGGGGGGGGGCTGTATGGTGGTGCGGGCTGCCCGGAGCCCTGGGCAGCAGAGATCAAATGCCCAGCCTGGCCCTCGAGCACCCGTGGCACCAAGCCCAGCCCCACTTCCCCAAGGGGGCGCCCAGCTGCACTTACCTCCTCCTCAAGGCTGCTGCTGCTGTGCTTGCTCTCCTTACCCAGGTTGCTCATGATGGGTACCAGGGCAAAGTCAGAGGGAGACTGAATGCGTTTCAGCATAGGTGGCCACCACAAAATTGTACATTGGCTCGCGGCCGGTCGGCCTGGGCCAGGGCCAAGGCAGAGGGGGCCGTTCCCTCACTGTTTCCAGGATGGCTTTGCGGGCCACATGAAACCACTTCGCGGGCCGCATCCGGCCCCCGGGCCTTGTGTTTGACATGTCTGTTCTATATGGAAATGGGGTAGCTATCAGAATAACAATATAACAGAGTTGGAAGGGACCTTGGAGGTCTTCTAGTCCAACCTCCTGCTGAAGCAGGAAACCCTACACCGTTTCAGACAAATGGCTGTCCAATCTCTTCTTAAAAACCTCCAGTGATGGAGCATCCACAACTTCCGTTCCACTGATTACTTGTTTTCACTGTCAGGAAATTTCTCCTTAGTTCCAGGTTGCTTCTCTCCTTGGTTAGTTTCCATCCTTCGTCGCTGCTTCTTCTGCCTTCAGGTGCTTTGGAGAAAAGGTGGATTCCCCCCCCCCTTCTTTAGGGCAGCCTCTTTCTGCATCCCCCCATCTATTGGGGAAGGAGAATCGAGAGCACCATTACGTGGATAGATCAAACAGGAAAGGTAATTTCTCTCTGGAAGGGTTGGATTCATAAGTATGACCGTATATTCCTCAGCCTTGTAGGACTTTGCAGGTAATAATCAGCACCTTGAATTATACAGTATGTAGAAACAATCTGGCGATTAATGCACCGCTTGTATCGTTGGGGCATCATCCACCAGCATAGGGGTGGCTATATTTTGCATAACTGAAAAGTTTCTGACTAATCTTCAAGAGCAGTTCAAAGTACAAAACACTGTAACTTACATCTACATTTAAAGCAAAGTACAAGCAGTCCTCCTGTGGCATCCCTTTGTTCAATGACTCAAAGTTTCAATGGTGCTGGAAAAACATGGACTTTTCTCTGAAGCTTTGGCCAGCACAGCACCCTGCGATCAAGTCCAGGGTATAACAGGGAACATCTGTATATATGGAAGGTACCTCACTCTGAACAGAGTACATTTCTTAGAAATTCCATACAGATGCTAAATAATATGGGACAAGACAAACGTCTGGAATTGGGGATGTCTAGTTTAGTGAAGAGAAGGACGAGGGGGGACATGATAGCAGTCTTCCAGTATCTCAGGGGCTGCCCCAAAGAAGAGGGAGTCAAGCTATTCTCCAAGGCGCCTGAAGGCAGGACAAGAAGCAACGGATGGAAACTCAACAAGGAGAGAAGCAACCTAGAACTAAGGAGAAACTTCCTGACAGTGAGAACAATTAACCAGTGGAACAACCTGCCTCCAGAAGCGGTGAATGCTCCAACACTGGAAGTTTTTAAGAAGAGGCTGGACAGCCATTTGTCTGAAATGGTGTAGGGTTTCCTCCCTGAGCAGGGGGTTGGACTAGATGACCTCCAAGGTCCCTTCCAACATTATTATTATCATCATCATCATCATATATATGTGGTGGTGGTGGAGTAATCAGGGCTTGAATACTTTGTTCCAACTTACAGGTAATCCTCAACTTACGATCCCAACATTTGAGCCCAACTTTTCTGTCGCTAAGCGAGATAGTTCTTAAGTGAGCTTTGCCCCATTTTACGAACTTGCTTGCCACAATTGTTAAGGGAATCCCTGCAGTTGTTAAGTGTGTAACACGGTTGCTGAGTGCATCTGGCTTTCCCCATTGACTTTGCTTGTCAGAAGGTCGCTAAAGGGGATCACGTGACCCCTGGACACTGGGACCGTCGTAAATATGAACCATTTGCAAAGCGTCCAAATTTTGATCACGTGACCATGGAGATGCTGCAACAGTTGTAAATATGAAAAATGGTAATAAGGAGGTCACTTTTTTCACTTTGAACAGTCACTACGCAAATGGTTGTAAGTCAAGATGGGTGGCAAATACATTTAATAAATAAAGATAAATAAATATCAATTAAAGCAGCCGAATCACAACGGAGCCAATGGTTCCTGGTATCAAACGTCGCTAAGAGATGTACCAGGAAAACCATGCTTCTTCTCTCCAGATCCCATTGGTCACTTACAAGAGTAACGTAGACTAATTTAATGTAGGATTAATGACATTCAGCCTGAACCCTAACTGAGCAATTTAAGTAAAATATAAAGGGACCTTCAAGTTTCTGGGTTCTATAATATCCCAAAGACTTAAAATGGACACCTAACTTCAAAAATGCCATCAAAAGGCACAACAAAGAATGTTCTTCCTGTGCCAACTCAGGAAGCTCAGACTGCCCAAGGAGCTGCTGAGACAGTTTTACGGAGGAATGACTGAGTCTGTCGTTTGCACCTCAATAACTGTCTGGTTTGGCACAGCAACCAAACAAGACAGACACAGACTTCAACGGAGAGTTAGGACTGCAGAAAAAAAAACTATTGCAACCAGCCTGCCTTCCATTGAGGAGTTATATATTGCACAAGCCAGAAAGAGGATTGTAAAAGTATTTACAGAACCCTCACATCCTGGATATAAACCGTTTCAACTGCTTCCTTCAAGACGACGCTATAGGGCATTGCATTCCAAAACAACCACAAAGACAGCCCCCCCCCCAATGCTGTCACTCTGCTAAAGAACTAATTTCCACAAAACTGTCTTATTCCCTGGGATGTCAAACTACCTAGCAGAGCTGTATTACTATTATCCTTCTCATCTTTCCAATTACCTATTCCTTTTAGCACCTTATGACTATAACTTTGTTGTATCTTATGATTTATGTCAGGGGTCTTCCAACTTGGCCCTTTGATGACTTGTGGACTTCAACTCCCAGAATCCCTCTGCCAACGTGCCTGGCTGAGGAATTCTGGGAGTTGAAGTCCACAAGTCATCAAAGGGCCAAGTTGGAAGACCCCCTGATTTAGACTGATTGTTTCTACTTAGTATCTTTATATCTTATGATTTGTTTGTATCTTACGATTATATTGATTGTTTCTATTTAGTATCCTATTATGATTTATGTTGATTACTATTTATGACCATCATTGAGTATTGTATCTTATGATTTATGATGATTTATGATTATGATCATGATTTATCACTTGTGGCTTGTATCTACATTGAGAACTGATACGCCGGAGACCAATTCCTTGTGGGTCCAATCACACTTGGCCAATAAAAAGTAATACTCTATTCTAATTTTAAAAAAATAAATAACTTTTTGTATGTTGTTATCTGTCAATGTATTGTTAGATACTTAAAGAGTTTATACGAGCAGCCTTAAAGTCTTTAAATATATGTGTCAAAATTTACGATTTGTAAAGGAATATTATGACTATAGGTTTAATTCTTCTGGGCTTTTTGAAAGATTTAGCATGATCTAGCAAATCGTAAAAGAAGAAACTTTTGAGAGGTCCATGAATATGGGCCACTGTACACGTTTCCATTTTGTGATGAGGTCAGCTCAAAGCAGTGTGACACGTAGAAGCAAATAAAGAAGTCAACTTAGATATTGCTTCACTGCCCTTGACCCAGCTAATGGCACGGTGACTCTACCAGCACGACCAAAGTCCAGGTGACGAAAGCAGTGAAATTCTTTGAAGTGACCCTTAAAGTATTAATTCTATTGATTTTTTGTAGAGTTGTTATTTTTAATGGCGACTAAAATAAAAACCAATTGTAGAAAAAAAACAGCCGAAAAATGCACACGAAGGTTTTTCGAAATTGTCTAGCGAGAGACAAAAAGGGACATTCCAAAATGACAAAGTGAAAGCCTCATCGTTTTATTTTTTTTAAAAATCACAATAGTGCCTCTAATCAAAAGAGAAGGTCGGCATCGGTTGTTCAAATTCAGACATCTATCACGATGAAAGCAATACACACTGAGTTGGCCTGGGCTCCATTCTCAGCTGCAGAATGAAGCTGCTCCTTCGGCCGCAGAAGAAGTGGGCCGGCGAGGCGAGCGTCGATCCACGGGAGGCCTGGCTGCAATGGTAAGCTCCAAACCCCCACCCCAGCTTGATTTTTAGGTGTGCGCCTCGCCCCCAAACTAGGGCTTATATTAGGCCCACCCCCCCAAAAAAATCAATCTAGGGCTTATTTTTGGGAAAACACGGTAATTTATGACATTTGCGGCGTCCCCGGGTTATGTCATCACTTCCTGCAATCTTCTGACAAGCAAAGTCAATGGGGAAGCCGGATTTACTTAACCATCGTGTTACTAACTTAGCAACTCCAGGGATTCCCTGAACCGAGCGTGGCAAGGCAGGCTGCAAAATGGGGCAAAACTCTTAACGAATGTCTCGCTTAGCAACGGAAATTTTGGACTCAACTGTAGTCATTAAGTTGAGGACTGTCTGTATAAGCAGACAGGGAGCGATTAAAAGCCTCTGTGGGTCTGTTAGATAACTTCCTTCTATGCCTGCTCTTAGAGCAGGAGGTAGGCAACCTTGGCTCTTTTATGACTCGTGGACTTCAACTCCCAGAATTCCTGAGCCAGCCATGCTGAGGGGAAAGGGAGAGGTTTCCAAGCTGAGCCATGCTGGCTGAGGAATTCTGGGAGTTGAAGTCCACCAGTCATGAAGGGGGCCATAGTTCCCCCATGCTGGCTCAGGAATTCTGGGAGTTGAAGTCCACGAGTCATAAAAGAGCCAAGGTTGCCTACCCCTGCCTTAGAGCAGTGTTTCTCAACCTTGACAATTTTAAGGCATGTGGACTTCAACTCCCAGAATTCCACAGCCAGCTGGCTGTGGAATTCTGGGAGTTGAAGTCCACATGCCTTAAAATTGTCAAGGTTGAGAAACACTGCCTTAGAGCATCAAGAAATCTAAAACACCAGAGCTACGATACCCGTTCAACTTTTCCAGGTGCAACTCAAAGACTCTGAGGAGATCCAGTCTCAAACTACTTCCTCTGGTGGGACAAATGTCAATCATTATCCTTCAAGGAAAAGCAGGAATTTCTGACAGGGCCTCCGTCTCTTACGACTGCAAAAATTCTATAAAGCCCATTAGCCGTCCAGCGATTTCTCCCAGGGGGGGTTGAACTGACTAGAAGAGATATTACAGCTGCCTGTATAAAGCTTCAATTAGCTTGTAGGATGTGCTGATGCCATTAAACTTGAGTAGAGTAAGAAAGCTGCTGAGACAATCTCTCTCGAATTAACTGCAAGAAGCCTGACCAGAAGCCATTCGGTACAACTGGAGCTGACCGAGGTTTTATTTCTTGCTGCCCTTTTTCACTGAGGGCCTGTGCCCGACTTACTTAATTTGCTAACGGCTTGAAAACTTTGGAAAAAGTGCAGAGAGGAACAACAAAGATGACTGGGGGGGGGGGGCTGGAGGCTGAAACATATGAAGAACGGTTGTAGGAATTGAGTGTGCCTAGTCTAGAGGAAAGAAGAACCAGGGGTGACAGGATAGCAGTATTCCAGTACCTGAGGGGCTGCCACAGAAAAGAGGGAGGGTCAACTTGTTTTCCAAAGCATCAGAAGACAGGACAAGAAATAATGTATGGAAACTGATCAAGGAGAGAAACAATCTGGAATGAAGGAGAAACTTCCTAACAGTGAGGACAATTCACCAGTGGAACAGCTGGCCTCCAGAAGTTGTGGGCGCTCCATCAGTGGAGGCTTTCAAGAAGAAACTAGACAGCCATTTGTCTGGAATAATAATAATAATAATAATAATAATAATAATAATAATAATAATAATAATAATAATAATAATAATAATAATAATAATAATAATAATAATAATAATAATAATAAAGTTGGAAGGGACCTTGGAGGTCATCGAGTCCAACCCCCTGCCCAGGCAGGAACCCTACACCATTTCAGACAAATGATTCTAGGGTTTCCTGCTTGAGCAGGGGGTTGGACTAGAAGACCTCCGAGGTCCCTTCCAACTCCGTTATTCCGTAAGGCTTCCGTTAAGGCAGAAAAATAATTGAAATATTAAAGCATTAGAACTACACAGATTGAGGTTTTAAAAACTAGACTGAAACTGGAACGAAGAGATGGACTGGATGGGGATGAGACTGGACAACTACTTGTTTGAAATGGTATAGGGTTTCCTGCCTGAGCAGGGGGTTGGACTAGAAGACCTCTAAGGCCCCTTCCAGCTCTATTGATAGACAATAGAGCTTTCTCTTTCAACCTGGCACCACCAATTTCCTCTGCAAACCTCAGGTAGCCATACAACCTCCAATAGAGAGCAGGATGTTCACACAACTGTGGTGCAGTCCACATTTCGACACCGTGCAGGTACAGCCTTAAGAGATTGTACCATAGGGGTCAGGCAGGAAAAAAGAAGCAATTAGCCATCCCTCTGATTGGCAAGGATGGATAATAATTCAGGGCCATTCTTTGGAACTACGGGTAATCCTCACCTTACGATCACCATTGAGCCCAACATTTCTGTTCCTAAGTGAGTTTTGCTCCCTTTGGCAACTTTTTTTTTTGCCACATTTGTTAAATGTTGTTAAACCGGTTAACACGGTGGTGAAGTGAATCTGGCTTCCCCACTGACTTTGCTTGTCGTGAAGGTTGCCAAAGGGGATCACGGGACCTTGGGACTCTGCAACTGTCGTAAATATGAACCAGTTGGCAAGCCTCCCGATATAAATCACATGACCCTGGGGATGCTGCAATGGCCATACAGTCGTTTTTTTCCCCAGTGCGGTCATTAAATGAACTGTTAAGTCAAGGGCTACCCGTATTAGGCAGAAACACAGCCTTTGGGGGCCCCTCTGCAAGAACCCAATCTGAGCCCCTGGGCAAGCAATGTGTTCAATTAAACTTTGGTGTTCAAGGCTTTACTGCCTTGCACTCTTAAGCTCTCAATAAGGTAGCTTGGACAGTTCCTGCTGTAGATGTCTAATACAGGGCTTTTCAACCAGTGGTACGGGTACCACCTGTGGTACATTGGCACGTGGCAGGTGGTACGCGACCATCCTAGAAAAGTGGTAGCAGGGGAGGGGAATGAGCTGAACTGGTGGCAGCACTGCACAAGCCTGAGCGAGAGACGGCTGGAGCTGCAAGGCTGTCAGGGCTCAGCAGAAGCACCAGGATCAGTGCCAGGATCCAGCTGGAGCTCGGCGCTGATCCTGGTGCTTCTGCTGAGCCCTGAAGAAGCACCAATCAGCTGGAAAGCAGCACTGATCCTGGCGCTTCCGCTGAGCCCAGAAGAAGCGCCGATCAGCTGGAATGTTGCAGCCTCTCCAGGGTCTTGTGATTTACATTCAGATGCTTGGCAACTGATTCATATTTATGACGGTCACAGTGTCCCAGGGTCATGTGAAGTGACCAAAACCTGCTGCAACCACCCAGCAGAC
>NW_015386681.1:941869-964919 GCF_001527695.2 Protobothrops mucrosquamatus | reverse complement strand
GAAACCTCGGACAGGAGGAAGAGTGCGGCCGGGCAGGCAGGCAGATGTCTTGCTCGGCTGTGGCTTGGGGGACACTTTTTTCAGTGCCATTGTAACTTCGAACAATCACTAAGCGAACTGTTGTAAGTCGAGGACTACCTGTACTTTATTACTTTTTTCCTTTTTTTTTTTTTTGGTCATCAGGTTTTTGACACCTTGCTAGGTGACTGGTGGTACTCGGATGTTGCCATTTCCTAAAAGTGGTACACTGGGTGAAAAGGTTGAAAAGCCCTGGTCTAATATTAACAGCAAATTTTATTTTGGATATGGCAAGGCCTGTGCAGTGGAATACACTGCTGTGGAAATAGGCACCTCTTTATCACACTTTAGGAATGGGATGGAAACCTATACTTTTTAGGTTTACATTTAGATGGGCTTTTAGGCCTAATGTTCCTTTTAGCGTTTTAATTCATGCTATTTATGATTGTTATAAACCACACGGCCAGCCATTGAAATGGGCATGAAATGTATACATTTATAAATAGGATTAAATATAGATTAAAATTCTGTATGTAATATGCGGCCTCCTAACTGCTACAATTTTATGTTCAGTTATATCTGATAATACCATTTTTGGCCTATTATAACTCGCTGCTGGTGGGACAATTAGTGCCCCTGGTTCCCTCAGTTAAAGATTGCTTAGTTTTATTGCACCAATTCCAGAGTCTCTTGTCAACGCTGCTAACATCGGATGTTTTTGCTTTGACAACAGATGGAGATGCAACCATTTTCTTCTTATGGTTTACTCTTAGAGTTAGAGTTAGATGATGCCAGGGGGAGGAATGTGCATGAGAGTTTAGCTAGACATAACAATGCTGAACCTAGTGTGAGAACCAAGGTTATTGAAATAAGAGATGATAAGAATTGGCGGGCTGGAGAACTGGAGGGGAAGCCTGCATTTCAAACTAATTGGAGAATGTGATTTATGACAGTTAATTGGAGGAGGGAATTGTGTTTTGATACTATGTGCTCAGGGGAGGGGAATCCAGTTTTTGGCTTCGAACTCAAATAAAGATTCTTTAAGATAAACAATGCCTCAAAGTTCTTTGAAGAGTTTCATCTGTCGGAACCATGACAGTTATACTTTCCAAAATTATTCCAAAATTCTTAGCCTTTCTTTTACTCTGGCCAAAGGCTTCTTACAGTAATAAAAAAATTGTATCATCTTGTACTATTCAATTTAATTAAATTTTGGGTAGCCTATAAAACACAGTAACTGCTCAATAATAGAGTTCTAACAGCATTCTGAATCAGTTCTATCTGGAAAACCTCAATTTCTTGAAACCCAAGAAAAATTACATCACCTTACTCCCAACACTGCGTGCTGTGTTTAAATAGCTCACAGAATAGACAAGGATTGAATTGAATTAAATACTTTACTTGGCCAAGTGTGATTAGACACGCAAGGAATGTGTCTCCAGTGCAGAAGCTCTCAATGTATTAGTGTGCATAACATAAATTTGAATGAATAACAGAATACATTGATAATTTTGATTAAAACGTGTTAGATAGTTTATGATCATGCTTAGGGTAGAAACTTTGCAATAATATTCTATGGACCAAAATGGCCTTTGTTTTTCTCCGAATCAGTAGGGCTGAAAAGCTTAATATATGCAACGTCCTTATGCTTCAAGAGAACTTCAGCAGAATACTGAATACTCTAGTTAACTAGAGCAGAATTCATTTTTAAAAAGTGGCCATTTGCTTGCTTACACTCTTCACTTGGAGATTTAAAGTGGATAGACAAGAAGGCAATTTGATAGGATTCTTCCAAGCTCATATTTACTTGCTCTTTCATCAAATCAAGCCTGTTAACATCTACAGTCTTCTTGCTCTTTCACAAGTATGTTTGTATGTATACACAATCACACACACACACACATAGTTCATCTACAGAATTCTCACTTATGATCAGAGAAAGTTCTTATCTTTCAGAATAAAATAAGCAGACACAAATAAGTATATCTTTGCCAACAATTCCATTCAACTAAAGAGGCTGGGTTGGGCGACAACACCGCCTTAGAATTTTGAGTGCTAGCTGTATGGTCTCACTTCCTTCAGCAATTAAATACACAACACACTAGAAAGCCACATTGAGTACATATGAATACTTAAGCTTGAATTTAATAATTGATCACAATGGAATTACTGCATGTGCGCAATAGATTTATACAGGTAGTCCTTAACCTATGACCACAACTGAGCCCAAAATTTACGTTGCAAAGTGAGAAATTTGTATAAAGAGTTTTGCCCCATTTTACAACTTTTCTTGCCACATTTGTTAAGTGAATCACTGCAGTTGTTAAGTTAGTAGCACGGTTGTTAAGCGAATCTGGTTTCTCCATGGACAGGGGTAGGCAACCTTGGCTCTTTTATGACTCATGGACTCCCAGAATTCCTGAGCCAGCCATGCTGAGGGGAAAGGGAGAGGTTTCCAAGCTGAGCCATGCTGGCTGAGGAATTCTGGGAGTTGAAGTCCACGAGTCATAAAAGAGCCAAGGTTGCCTACCCCTGTCCATGGGCTTGGCTTCTCAGAATGTTGCAAAAGGTGATCACATGACCTTGGGGCACGGCAACCGTCATTGATGTGAGTCAGTTGCCAAGCATCCGAATGTAAATCATGTGACCGTGGGGATGCTACTATGGTCATACGTGTGAAAAATGGTCGTAAGTCATTTTTTCCCAAATGCCATTGTAACTCGGAACGGTCACTAAGCAAACTGTTGTAAGTCGAGGTCTTCCTGTATACAAAAGGTCTTCTAAAGTGTCAATAAACTGTCTCACCCCCCCTCCCAAAAAAAGAGAGAGAGAATGGATTCAATCCATTATCTCAGAGAAGATGACCACAACCAATGCAAGGGGATCTTGGCTAAACATTAGGAGACACTTACTGTTGACACTGAAACAATTCCAATTTTATATGCCAAAACACCATGGCAATATCTTAGAAATGCTGAAGTTTTACCCAGCATTACAGATCTGGCATTCTGCAGAAGCCTAGACTGGATGACCTCCATCTTCCCTTCCAGCTCTGTTTGTAAAGACAGTGACAATTCTGGGGGCTGTTACTGTGATCCCTATCTAGTTTTAGACAATCTTCTCTGATCTGATTTCGTCTGGAAAGTTCCATATTTTTTTTTGCCATACATCTGGAGGGCATTAGGCTAGGCAAAAGGCCACAGTAGCTTACTCTTGTGCTGCTTCCAGATTCCATCTCAAACACAAAGTCGAATGACATAATTATAAATCTTCAGCGCTGCAAACAAAAATGGGCATGAGAAAAACTTTGAAATATTTAATAGCTATCCTACAAAAGAAAGCAAAGGGATGCTTTGGCCTCATGACCACTACACAGGCTAAGCTAAATTACACTAGTGGTGGAACTGGGTCTGAATTTCGGAGGCCCCAATTTCTTGTTGCAGAACCTTAAGAACTTGCAACATCTGAAATCCACAAAACGATTTTTACAAAAACGTTGTTGGTTTTTTTTAGAAATAACCATGCCTTCAAATAAACGCAAACTTTGCCAATGAAGTCTGAAGAATCTTTGCAAAATAGTAGTTGAAGAAATCAGTCAGTCCAGGCAAGTCCAGAGAATGATTACAGGGTTCGTTCCAAACTAGAATTTGGAATAACATACTGAAGACCTATAAGAAAGCATGGAATTTAGTCTTCAAAGATATATAATTTACAGATATTGTAACGGCAAAATGAAAGACCAGGAGAACTAGGATTAAAAGAAAAGTTACAATGAATTATTTAATTCAGTCAGAACCTCCCTTAAGAATTACGGTGGCTCAAAGACTGGAAGATGTGACGAAATGCCACAATATTTTTTTTTAGCATAGATCAGCTGCAATTTCTATTTCTAAATAGAATATGTTTTTAAGCATACACAAAAATAGAATCACTGCAGATCTCCAGTAGCACCCTTATAAATCGATATTTACTGTTAAAATTGGAGACCTGAACTTGAATTAAGAATCAAGAAGCATTAACAGTTAACAGTAAGATTTATGCTACCAGACTAAAAAAAATCTGAGAGTACCATGTTAAAGGAATTTCCTACAAGTTGTCAACCACTTTCAAAAACGGCAAATGTACCGCTGCAACCGCAGCAACCTCGATTTGGACGAGGGGATAGATGGGGAACTCATCAAATTTGCAGACGACACCAAGCTGGCAGGAATAGCCAACACTCCAGAAGACAGGCTTAGGATACAGGAGGATCTGGACAGACTTGAACACTGGGCGCTATCTAACAAAATGAAATTCAAGGGTGAAAAAAGGTTCTACATTTAGGCAAGAAAAACCAAATGTACAGGTATAGTATAGGGGGTACCTTGCTCAATAGTAGCAACTGTGAGAGGGATCTTGGAGTCCTAGTGGACAATCAATTAAATAGGAGCCAGCCATGTGCTGCAGCTGCCAAAAAGGCCAACACAGTGCTAGGCTGCATTAACAGAGGGACAGAATCAAGATCACGTGAAGTGTTAATACCACTTTACAAGGCCTTGGTAAGGCCACACTTGGAATACTGCATCCAGTTTTGGTCACCATGATGTAAAAAAGATGCTGAGACTCTAGAAAGAGTATAGAGAAGAGCAACAAAGATGATCAGGAGAATGGAGGCTAAAACATATAAGGAACAGTTGTTGCAATTGGGGATGTCTAGTTTAACGAAGAGAAGGACGAGGGGGGACATGATAGCAGTCTTCCAGTATCTCAGGGGCTGCCCCAAAGAAGAGGGAGTCAAGCTATTCTCCAAGGTGCCTGAAGCAATGGATGGGAACTCATCAAGGAGAGAAGCAACCTGGAACTAAGGAGAAACTTCCTGACAGAACAATTAACCAGTGGAACCACCTGCCTCCAGAAGCGGTGAATGCTCCCACTCTGGAAGTTTTTAAGAAGAGACTGGACAGCCATTTGTCCGAAATGGTATAGGGTTTCCTGCCTGAGCAGGGGGTTGGACTAGATGACCTCCAAGGTCCCTTCCAACTTTACTATTATTATTATTACTATTACTATTATTATTATTACTATTATTACTATTACTATTACTATTATTATTATTATTCCATGCTATTAAATCTAGCAGTAAGATAGGCTGATTTTTTTCCAGCAAATATATTTGAAGTATATGCCTCGGGATCTTTCAATTTGGCTTGCATATTGTTTTCTCTCTACTCTGCTCATCCTTCTCTGAGGTAACAATTCTAACTGTCTCTGGAGAAAAACACTGCTCTTTATAGTGCTGCCAGTGTGCTTCATAACTCTTGCAACAGTACTTTATAGAAAATATCCTGAGGGGCAGTTATCACGGCTAATAGCTATATAAATCAAGTTTGAAAACCTGAACAATATGAGTCCAAATTAGGTACTAACTGAAGTATGTAAAAGGGGGGGGGGGGAGGAAAGGACCCTTGGCTGACATCCTGTTCTCAGCTTCTCAGGTACAGGTATTTGAAGTCCCCAACTTTTCTCCAAGAAAGGACGTTATTGTGTAATCTTTTTTTTTCCTGAATGAGGCTAAAAAAGTCATTGTCTGAAGCAGGGCTCTGGAGTCGGAGTCGGAGTCGAGGAGTCGGAGTCGGAGTAAATTTTGGGTACCTGGAGTCAGAGTCGGCAAACAATGCACCGACTCCGACTCCTACTAAATGTAGATTGGAATTAAAAAAAAAGCAAGTTTAAATGTCCCAATTCACAAAAAGTTATAATTAATGACTTCTCTACTGTAAGAATAAAGACCAATGCATGCAGTGCCTCACGTAACCGCAAAAGGAACACGTTAAGTGACCGTGAAGAAGCATGCTTTTCATGTGCTTCACTATATGGCATGCAACGCACAATTACTTTCCATAGTGTTGTGTTCTGCTGTTACAGGGAACGCAGCGCCCATGGGTAACCTAGCCTCTCACTGATAAGGGATTAAGTAAATATGTTTTTTGCAGGACTAGAGACACTTGTATAAGTGAAGGGAAGGGAGGGTCAATAGTTCAAGACTGAAGCTGTAAACCATTGGAAAAACTGCTGTCATTCAGCTAAGGCTATAAAAACTTGTAAACTCCGATTGTTAGCTTATTAATACAGAGGAGTCGGAGTCGGGGAGTCGGAGTCGGAAGTACAAAAAACTGAGGAGTCGGAGTCGAACATTTATCTACCGACTCCAAAGCCCTGGTCTGAAGTTCATCCAAATGGCATAGAATGAACCATTAAGTCAACCCTAATTAAGTGACTTCCCCCAAGAGCGTCAAAAGAACCACCAGGTACTGTATCCCTTGTTTTGGAAAGGTGAAAGAAAAATCTTAAAATTTAGATTCCCCGTGCAGATCCCTATATAAGGGCATTGATTTCTGTGTACTGCTGTGAAGAAATCTCTGTGTTTGTGGCTTCATTTATCTTTGCAATAATGAAACTATTCCTGCCGAGTCATATCCATAAGCCTTTTTTTGCTAAGTAAGATAATTCCTAAATAAAGGTTGTTTAGAATCTATTTAAAGCTCAACAAAAATATCACCAGTGGGCTACAAAGAGTCTATAAACAAAAGTTTGTGAATTAAGAGTCTAGAGCAGGGCTTTTCAACCAGTGGTACGGGTACCACCTGTGGTACATGGGCACCTGGCAGGTGGTACGTGACCATCCTAGAAAAGTGATAGCGGGGGAGGGGAATGGGCTGAACCGGTGGCAGCACCGCACAAGCCTGAGCGAGAGACGGCTGGAGCTGCAGGGCTGTCAGGGCTGAGCGGAAGCCCCAGGATCAGCGCCAGGCTCCAGCTGGACCTCGGCCCTGATCCTGGTGCTTCCGCTGAGCCCAGAAGAAGCGCCGATCAGCTGGAATGTTGCAGCCTCTCCAGGGTCTTGTGATTTACATTCAGATGCTTGGCAACTGATTCATATTTATGACGGTCACAGTGTCCCAGGGTCATGTGAAGGGACCAAAACCTGCTGCAACCACCCAGCAGATGGGGGGGGTGGAAATAAAGACCAAACACCACACCACACCACACCACCCCCACTGCCAATCCTCAACAGAAATGCTCACAACAATGGAAACCTCGGACAGGAGGAAGAGCGCGGCCGGGTGGGCAGGCAGGTGTCTTGCTCGGCTGTGCCTTGGGGGGCACTTTTTTCAGTGCCATTGTAACTTCGAACAGTCACTAAGCGAACTGTTGTAAGTCGAGGACTACCTGTACTTTATCACTTTTTTCTTTTTTTTTTTTTTTTTTTGGTCATCAAGTTTTTGACACCTTGCTAGGCGACTGGTGGTACTCGGATATTGCCATATCCTAAAAGTGGTACAATGGGTGAAAAGGTTGAAAAGCCCTGGTCTAGAGAACTGTTCCAGTTCCTCTAAAAACAGAAAGCTCATTGGATGAACTTCAGACAGTGACTTTTTTTAGCTTCATTTCCCAAGGGCTTTTGTTTTTCAGGAAAAATAAATTGCACATAATAATGGGTCTTCTTGGAGGAAAGGTGGAGAATTCAAGCACAAAATAAACCAGGAACATATTCATAAACAATACTGCACATATACAGCTCCTTTACATGTGTGTTGAGTAGATATAAGTGATAGGAAAAACACATAAACATGCACAGTTCAATTCACAATTACTTCAGAAAAGTATGGATTTCACTTGGAAATATTACTATTTAATCTACAATAAATATGCCTTAAGATTTTATTTAGATCTGTGGTATGCTTGCCACCAACATACCTGCTACATCATACAAGCAATGGCATCAAACAATATATGAGACAAAAAAATATCTATTATAATTTATTCCTAACTGATGGAAAATTATGATTTACTGAGCCAAATGGTAACCCTTGGAAGCATATAAATTATGAGTTGTCTTACTTGTGAGATTGGCAGCATATATATTTAATAAATAAAGATATAAAAGTACTTTAAAAAGATTCACCTTAGCATTTTTACTGATTCCATGCATATACCACCAGAATCAGACACCTTGGATATTGATGCAGCTGTTCATGATCTCAGGATATTTGTCTAAACACCCAGTTAGCTAAGATTTTTTTTAAAACTAGAAAGATTAGGGAGAAATCAATCCACAGTGTTTTATGACTAAGTGGTTCTTACCCCCTACAAAATAATGAAAACGATAAGGAATTCTGGATTTTGATCTTGATGGAAGAATGGGAAAGTAGAGAAGATACAATAGATATCCTATAGTAAATGTTTAGATCAGAGGTGTCAAACTCACCACATCACGTGATGTATTGCGACTTTTTTCCCATTGCTGGAGTTGGGGTGGGCGCGGTTTCGGCATGATGCATCCAGCCCGCGAGCCAGCAGTTTGATACCCCTGATTAAGATTATTATTACTACTTGAAGTGTTTTGTTTCTAAGACTCAATGCCTGTCTTTAAAGCAAACTGACTACTTTTCACCTCACTCCACACACGCCCTATAAACCACAGAAACCGAGTATGAATCAGCAGTATTGTTTTACTTTGTAGGTATGTAAAAATATTCTCTAATCATTTTTAGGAGCATGAAATTAACAGAAATGTTCATTTTTGAAGAGGGATGGCAATTACATTCAAGCAGACTTGTCACAATGCTATACCACAAAGACCCAATTCCAATCACAGTTGAGAAAAATCTACCTTTTCTTTCTTAATGGATCCTATCATTCTTCCACTGAGGAAACTAGACCAAAACAAACAGTAAATTAAAGTGCTTACCAAAATAATATTTTAAAAGGATCAGCCCGTAACAAATTTAGTGATCATAATTCAAATATATATATATAAGCCCTTTCTAGTTTTCAACTCAATTAACACCGTCAGGGACAGGTACACCAAAATACAAAGATAATATTCATGACATGTTCATGATTTATTCTGATTCTTTCATCAAATTGAAAATCTCAGCATAGAACTGTGTTGAGTACATATTTATCCTATAAAAAACCACTTTCTTTTTTCATATGGTGGGGATCCAAGCTAAATTCTTATGACAAATCTGAAACTACTAAATTATTCCAGACTAAATTCAACAAGAGGTTTCAGAGTGAGTGAGGATTTATCTATTCCCAGCAAAAGAAGAAATTACCGAAAATCTTAAAATACAATTGAGAAAACCAAATCTCTATGGAACCTAGTCAACAGATTTTTTTTAAAAAAAAAATCTATTAGAAAAATGTAGTAATTCCCAGATCCAGAAAATAGTAAAATTCCTCCTGAAGTTAGAAATAGCTAGGATTTTTAAAACGCATGGTTTCCAAATTAGCAACTGAACTATGACAGGGAGAAGCAGCCAAAGAAAATGACAGGGTTTCTTCCCACCGTTTGTGTTAGCTTCCAGTTGGATGCCACCGATGCTCCGGAGAAAACCAAAACAGGCTCAGACACAACACGATACAGAAATCCCATCGCTTCAGTGTGGTTTATCGAATCAACCCAGCCAACTAGATGTGCATTAGCATGCTAAACTGGATTCACAAAATACATTTGCCAACAGCCATGTTTTGGCTTATTATGCAGTATAAATACAAGCCAAGCCTCAGAATTGGAAACAAACACATGCATTGAGAGGGGCCTGACACTCTGATCTGGATTAAAAATTGGGGTGTTTCCCCCCCCTCCACAGAAAGATGGGCCAGCAGCAGAGAATGCCAAGTTGTCCAGCGGCCACTGTGAGCCTTTTAATACAAAGATATAAAAATGCAATGAATGAATGCATTACGTCGTTTTCCAAGTGGCTTCTCCTGGTTTTTTTTAGAAGTGATCCAGTGAAAGCAGAGGTGGTTTAATACAGAGGGGCTTCCTCGGGAAAGGGGAGGATTGGGAGGCCAAGGAGATTGGGATCCTTCCTCCCCCCACACCCCTATTTATCGTTCGCTCCAAATGGAGGTAATTAATAATACAAATAATCAAGGTTCCTTTGGGCCCCACCCGGGATCTGCCTTTCCTTCCTGTCCCTCGTTGATCAGATGGAGGAGGAAATCAGAGCACAGGAGAATAACAAGGAGGAAGAGGAGATGATGAAGATGAAGATAAGATGATAATGAAGATGAGGAAGATGATGAGGATGAAGAAGTTGATGGAGGTGATGATAAAGATGATAATGAGGAAGATAATGAAGAAGTAGACGAAGGATGATAATGAAGTTGATGGAGATGAAGATAAGGTGACGAAGATGATAATGAAGATGAAGACTAAAAGGAAGATGGAAATGAAGATAATGAAGATGAAGATTATGAAGAAATTGATGGAGATGAAGATAAGGTGACGAATGAAGATGGAGACTAACAAAGATGGAAATGAAGATAATGAAGATGAGGATGAAGATGATAATGAAGATGAAGACTATAATGAAGATGGAAATGAAGATAATGAAGATGAAGATTATGAAGAAATTGATGGAGATGAAGATAAGGTGACGAATGAAGATGGAGACTAACAAAGATGGAAATGAAGATAATGAAGATGAGGATGAAGATGATAATGAAGATGAAGACTATAATGAAGATGGAAATGAAGATAATGAAAATGATAAGATGAGGAAGATAAGAAGTTGATGGAGATGAAGATGACGAAGATGATAATGAAGACTATAAGATAGAAATGAAGATAATGAAGAAGATGAAGATGATAAGATGAGGAAGATAATGAAGAAGATGAAGATGATAAGATGAGGAAGATAATGAAGAAGATGAAGATGATAAGATGAGGAAGATAATGAAGAAGTTGATGGAGATGAAGGTAAGGTGACGAAGATGATAATGAAGATGAAGACTATGAAGATGGAAATGAAGATAATGAAGAAGATGAGGAAGATAATGAAGAAGGAGATGGAGATGGTAAGGTGACAAAGATAATGAAGATGGAGACTAACAAAGACGGAAATGAAGATGAGGAAGATGAAGATGATAATGAAGTTGATGGAGATGATGATAATGAAGATGAAGACTATAATGAAGATGGAAATGAAGATAATGAAGAAGATGAAGATAAGATGAGGAAGACAATGAAGTTGATGGAGATGAAGATGACAAAGATGATAATGAAGATGAAGACTATAAGGAAGATGGAAATGAAGATAATGAAGGAGATGAAGATGAAAAGATGAGGAAGATAATGAAGAAGTTGATGGGAGATGAAGTTGAAACTGAAGAAGTTGATGGAGAGGAAGATAAGATGACGAAGATGATAAAGAAGATGAAGACTATAACGAAGAAGCTAATAAGAGGAGGAAGATAAGGAAGAAGTTGACGGAAATACTGAAGACCAAAGAAAGATCGAAGTCTCCTGCTCCGGAGCTGGAGGGCAGCCAGAACCCAGGCGAGGCGGACCCCGGAGCAGCCCCCCACTCCCTCCCCACCCCCACCTCGCCCGCGCGGGGGCTCATGGGAGTTGTAGTCTCCGCGCTGAGGCGATCGGCGCGCCGCGGTTCCGAAAGGGCAGAACCAGGCCGGGCCGCCCCGCCACTCACCGCTTTGCTCGCCGAGGAAGACCAGCTTGAATTTCCGCAGCGGGTTGCCGAAGTCTCCGCCCGCCGACATGACGACGAGGAGGAGGAGGAGGAGGAGGAGGAGCGGGAGGAGAGAAGGAGCCGCCGGCGGGTCTCCCCGGCTGACTCTCGGGGGGAGGGAGACGAGGAGGACGGGCCGCGCCGCCGCCTCAGGCGTTCTCCTCAGGCGCCTGAGGAGAGTTAGGCCTTTCCCGCCAAGGAGCCGGCGTCGACGCGCGGAGCGAGGGAGCAGGCCGGCGGGCCGGGAGTCGGCGGCAGCTCCTCCGGCGGGGCTGAGGGAAGCGGCTCCGAGCACACCCTCGGCCACGACACCAGCTTCGCCCGCGCCGCTGAGGCAATGCCGGCTCCGCCCGCCGTCCGCCTCTCCTCAGAGCGGGCCCCGCCTCCCGCCCCGCCCGCGGCTCGCCGCCGCCCAATCAGGAAGGGGAATAAACAGCCTTGCCTCGCGCGGATTGGAGGGAGGAGGAAAGCGGGGGGGTAGGGCCGGCCTCCCGTCGCTCAGCCGCCGGCTCCAACCGCCGGGAGGAGCAGGAGGGTGACGCCAGCAGGAGAAGTGCGCAGGCGCGAAGCGGGAGGGAGGCCTTGGGAAAAGAGGGGGAGAGAGAGAGAGGGCGTGTTTTGCGAGGTGGTGACGTCGGCCTACCTGCGGCGTCACACGGACGGTAACCATTGGTCGAAATGCCCCCGGGAGGCGGGTTTTGTGGGAAATCGTTGCCCGTTCCCATGGTTACCCGCACCTCCTCTCCCTGCTTGGGTCTCAGGGACATCCTTCATGGGAAAGGCTTCTGCAACGTGGCGCCCGCGAGTATTATTGTTATTTCTTTACATTTGTATTCCGCCCGTCTCGCTATAGACTAGGGAGCATTACAGCTTCCATCATCCTCACCCTGACACGAAGGGAGTTGTAGGCCGAGAGTTCTGAACTGCACCTTGGCAGAAGAAAGTAGAAAAATTGGGATAATTTCATTTATATATAACATAACATAACATAACATTATAATATGATATGATATGATATATAATAATATATAATAATACTATAATATAATAACACTATACTATAATATACTATAATATAATATGCTATACTATAATACTAATATAATACTAATATATATAATATAGAATAATACTATACTATACTATACTATAATATATATAATATAATACTAATATAATATAATTAATATAAATATACAGTATTGCAGTTTGAAATCTGTGCAATACCTTGAATTGTTATATTATATATATTATATTATAGTATATTATAGTAATAATAATATTATTATTACTATAATATACTATACTATAATACTAATATAATATAATATAACATTAATATAATATACAGTATTGCAGTTTGAAATCTGTGCAATACCTTGAATTGTTGGGTGACTGTGATTTTCTGTTAAGATTTATTCTTTTCTCCTCTATGCTTGTGAGATTCTGTACCAACACATCAAACAACTGGAGAAATTGCCCCTGTGTGGTCTCCACTCCATCCCAATTTACTGCCTTCCTTGCCACAGTTGTTAAGGGAATTGCTGCAATTGTTAAGTTAGTCTCCCGATTCTTAAGCGAATCTGACTTCCCCTTTGATTTTGCTTGTCAGAAGTTTGCAAAAGGGGATCACGTGACACTGCGACCGTCATAAATATGAGTCAGTTGTGAAGTGTCTGGAGTTTGATCATGTGATGATGGGGAGGCTGCCGTGGTCGTAAGTGTGAAAAATGGTTGTAAGTTATGTGTTTGAGCGAACTTTCAGACCGCCACTAAATGAACTGTTGTAAGTCGAGGACTACCTGTACTATTTATTTATTTATTGGTTTGATTTGATTTGATTTGATTTGATGGCCGCCTATCTCGCTTCGAATATAAAGTCATCCTGGCTTTAGAAAATCTCTAGGCCAGGGGTAGGCAACCTTGGCTCTTTTGTGACTCGTGGACTTCAACTCCCAGAATTCCTGAGCCAGCATGGGGGAAACTTTGGCCCCTGCATGACTCGTGGACTTCAAGTCCCAGAATTCCTGAGCCAGCATGGGGAAAATTTTGGCCCCTTCATGACTCATGGACTTCAACTCCCAGAATTCCTGAGCCAGCATGGGGAAAACTTTGGCCCCTTCATGACTTGTGGACTTCAACTCCCAGAATTCCTAAGCCAGCATGGCTCAGCTTGGAAACCTCTCCCTTTCCCCTCAGCATGGCTGGCTCAGGAATTCTGTCTAGTCTAATGAAAAGAAGGACCAGATGTGACATGACAGCACTCTTCCAATATCTCAGGAGCTGCCCCAAAGAAGAGTTGGGGGTCCACCTCTTTTCCAAAGCACCTGAAGGCAGGACAAGAAGCAACAGATGGAAACTAATCAAGGAGTGAAGCAACCTAGAAATTTCCTGACAGCGAGAACAATTAATCGGTGGAACGACTGGCCTCCAAAAGTTGTGGGTGCTCCATCGCTGAAAGCTTTTAAAAAAGAGTCTGGTTTGAAATGGTTTGGGGCGTCCTGCTGGGAGAAGGGGGTTGGTCTAGAAGACCTCCAAGGTCCCTTCCAACTCTGTTGTTCTACGTTCTATGTTGGAGGTTAAGATGACCACTGAGCTGCTTCAAAATGGCTTCGCTTCGTCCAAGGAACAGGACCAAACTCAAATCTTCTTAAAAGGAAGGGAGAATAATCAGCAGGACAATTCATGTGTTTTTTAAACGAATGGCGGAGAGACATCGGTGTCTCTTTTCAACCAACGGGGAGAAAAACGGGGCTCGTGAATGCCGGCCTGGCGAGGAGAGTGACTTTGTGATTGTCTTTTCTTGCTGGGAGCCCCGGATAATTGATCAGGAAGCGAATGAGAGCTGCCCAACCTCACCTAGGCGCGCAAAACCCTCCAGGGCCCCCCCCCATATAATTCCCACGCCTTTAAATCAAGTTTGCTGCAAGGCAAAAACTCCCCGGTGGATTGAGCCCATTAGTAGACTTGTGGGTTGCTAAGCACCTGCCTCCGAGGATATCAAATCATAGTTACCTTGCAGCAACACATTATTACGTGATCTTTTTTTTCCTCCAAGCTCTGCTAAACGGATGGTGCAGTCTGTTCTATTCATAACCCAGCCATCTTCCTCCGTGTTCTGTGATTCATCCTAGATATTCAAGAGGGGGCAACGGCGGAGACCTGCAATCAAAGCTTACGGCACGCAGCATGACAGGTGGAGGCTCCAGAGATTTCAATCTAGTTCCACTTGATAAGATAAGATAAGATAAGATAAGATAAGATAAGATAAGATAAGATAAGATAAGATAAGATAAGATAAGATAAGATAAGATAGTCTCTATCTATGGAGCTTCTCCGTCCTCCAGATCCTGGTTGTCCCAAAGGTGCTTTTTCAGGAGGCAGCTGGACTTCCTTTGTTTTTCTTTGAAGATGTTTCGCTTCTCATCCAAGAAGCTTCTTCCGCTCTGACTGGATGGTGGGGAATGGAAGGATTTATACTCCTTGCAGAAAAACTGGTCATTTGCCTCCTTTTAGAGAGTCGTTGAGGCCACTTGGAGGTTTATCTGTGTCCTCAGGCTCACCTGAGTGGTGCAAATGGGTGTGGAGCCTTCTTGGAACTGCTGAAAGGATTGTGTTGCAGATTGGAGATAGATAGATCACTCATTTGCACCACTCAGATGACCCTGAGGACACAGATAAACCTCCAGGTGGCCTCAATGACCCTCTAAAAGAATGCAAATGACCAGTTTTTCTGCAAGGAGTATAAATCCTTCCATTCCCCACCATCCAGTCAGAGCTGAAGAAGCTTCTTGGATGAGAAGCGAAAAGTCTTCAAGGAAAAACCCAAAGGTGCTTTTTTCAGGAGGCAACTGGACTTCCCTGTTTTTCTTTGAAGACGTTTCGCTTCTCATCCCAGAAGCTTCTTCTGCTCTGACTGGATGGTGGGAAATGGAAGGATTTATGCTCCTTGCAGAAAAACTGGTCATTTGCATCCTTTTAGAGAGTCAGTGAGGCCACCTGAAGGTTTGTCTGTGTCCTCAGGTGACCCTGAGGACACACACAAACCTCCAGGTGGCCTCAACGACCCTCTAAAAAATGCAAACGACCAGCTGTCTGCAAGGAGTATAAATCCTTCCATTCCCCACCATCCAGGCAGAGCTGAAGAAGCTTCTGGGATGAGAAGCGAAACATCTTCAAAGAAAAACAAGGAAGTCCAGTTGCCTCCTGAAAAAAACACGTTTGGGACAACCAGGACCTGGAAGACTGAGAACCTCCATAGACACCCAAGAAGCTTCTTCTGCTCTGACTGGATGGTGGGGAATGGAAGGATTTATATTCCTTGCAGACATCTGCATTCTTTTAAAGGGTCGTTGAGGCCACCTGGAGGTTCGTCTGTGTCCTCAGGGTCACCTGAGTGGTGCAAATGGGTGTGGAGCCTTCTTGGAACTGCTGAAAAGACCGTGTTGTATAAACATAGATAAACCTCCAAGTGGCCTCAACGACGACTCTTAAAAGGATGCAAATGACCGGCTGTCTGCAAGGAGTATAAATCCTTCCATTCCCCGCCACTCAGTTGCCACAGTTGTTAAGTGAGTCACTGCAGTTGTGAAGTGAGTAACACTTAACATGGCCTCCCCATTGACTTTGCTTGTTAAAAAGTCTCAGAAGGAGATAGCATGACCCCAGGACGCTGCAACCATCATAAATATGAGTCAGTTGCCAAGCATCTGAATTTTGATCTTGTGACCAGGGGGACGCTGCAACGGTCATAAGTCACTATTCTCAGTGCCGTTGTGACTTTGAACAGTCACTAAACAAATGGTTGTTAAGTCGAGGAATATCTGTAACCACCTCCTGAATGAAACCAGTCCCATCCAGTCCCAAACCAGGTTTTAAGGCTTTTACCAAAGGCCAAAAGGATGGAGGCAGATCTCACCTGGGAAGGCTTTCATGTACTGGTTGACATTCATTCCCACATATAAGCCACCATTCCTGGATTTGCACAACACAGGTAGCCACATGCAAACAAACCCAAATGCAGGTGGTGCGTGTTTGTTTCCAAGCTGAGCCATGCTGGCTCAGGAATTCTGGGCATTGAAGTCCACGAGTCATAAAAGAGCCAAGGTTGCCTACCCCTGGCATAGGGGCTCCTGCTTGAGCAGGGGGTTGGGCTAGATGACCTACAAGAGCCCTCCCAACTCTGCTATTCTGTACAATTCTCTACCGCTTCCTCTTTTTCTCTCTGTGCTCCTTTCTTAGCCAATCAAAACAGCCACTGCGGAGAGGCCACTCCTGATTGGCTGCCGCGGAACAAACTCGCCGCGGAACTCGGAGTCCGCGGGAGAGGGAGGAAGGGGGACCGTTTTAGTGACGGACCTCGGAGCCGCGGGGGAACGCATTAGGGTGACCTCTTCGGATTCGTGATTTCAGCCCCCTCCCGTCGCCGTGGTTACCGCCTGGAGGGTCGGGGGCGTCGCTGGGGATCATGAGTGCGGCCTTGGGGAAAGTAGGTATCTTGGGGAGGGGGCGGCCCCGTCCCGAACCCCTATCCTCCTCTGCCTCGTCCTTGGAGGGGGTGGGATTCCAGCTCCCATCATGCCCAGCCGAGCCATCTGGGGGTCCTCAAGATGGGAGAGCATGAGTGGATGGAAAAGGGAGGGGGGAACCGAACGAGTGCTTGGGGAATTGGTGAATTACCTGTCTATGGGTAATTTGGTTTCTCCAAACTTTCTTATTTATTTTTTTCCCACAATAGGAATGTAAATATAACTATTAAATATATGTAAATATGTAAATATAACTTTATATTATTATTATTATTATTATTATTATTATTATTATTATTATTATTATTATTATTTTTCTCTGCTTTTGCACTTTCTACTTTATTTATTTGGGATTTAATACACTTCACTCGTTTTATTTCTTTGAGGTTTTATCCCGCCTTTCTTATTGTTTATAAACATGCCCCCCCAAGAATAGCTATTTTCTTCCTAAAAATGCTCCATTCCCCTGGTAGACAAGTTCCATTTGTTTATGCATTTCTAGGCCTTTTTTTTCCCTTTTAAAAATGTAAATCTAGTGTCAGGACACTAGAGAATTAATCCTTGACTTAGACCACAATTGAGCCCCAAAACAGTGATGTGGGCAACATGCAGCAAGTCCTCGAATTACGACCGCAGTTGAGCCCGATTGTTGCTAAGTGAAACAATTTTAAAGTGAGTTTTGCCCCATTTTGCGACCTTTTTGCCACGGGTCTTAAGTGAATCGCTGCAGTTAAGTTAGTAACACAGTTGTAAATGGAGGTAGTGACAGATTTTATCTTCCTGGGCTCCGAGATCACTGCAGATGGGGACTGCAGCCAAGAAATTAAAAGACGCTTGCTCCTGGGGAGGAATGCTATGGCAAATCTAGACAGCATACTAAAAAGCAGAGACATCACCCTGCCAACAAAAGTGCGTAGAGTCAAGGCCATGGTTTTCCCAGTTGCAATGTATGGCTGTGAAAGTCGGACCGTAAGAAAGGCTGAGCGCCAAAGAATGGAGGCCTTTGAACTATGGTGCTGGAGAAGACTTGCTGGAGAAGACTTCTGCGAGTCCCCTGGACTGCAAGGTGATCCAACCGGTCAGTCCTAGAGGAGATCAACCCTGACTGCTCCTTAGAAGGCCAGATCCTGAAGTGGAAACTCAAGTACTTTGGCGACCTAATGAGAAAGAAGGACTGACTGGAGAAGAGCCTCATGCTGGGAAAGATGGAGGGCAATAGAAGAAGGGGACGACAGAGAAGGAGGGGGCTGGATGGAGTCCCTGAAGCAGCAGGCGTGAGCTTAAATGGACTCCAGAAGATGGTAGAGGACAGGAAGGCCTGGAGGAACGTTGTCCATGGGGCCACGATGGGTCGGACACGACTTCGCAACTTACAACAACCGTCATACATTTTAGGTCAAGAGTGCAACATCAAGAATGAATTTAGGCTTCGTTGTTCCCTTAGATATTGTACTGTTGAAATAGTTGCCTGGAAATGAGAGAAACGAAGCAGAAAGAGAAATGTAGGACATCAGCTGGGTTACGGTTTCTTGCAAACCGTTTTGCGGGTTTATACAGTCAATTTTGGAAAGTCACTAACCTTGTACTTTGAAAAGGGCTTGATAACGTATTTCTTATTTCAATAATTGACAATTTTAACTTTCTTCTGCAGGTTTTGTCCCTGGGAAAGGAATCTGTTTTAAAGCAAGGATCTGCTTTTTTCAGGTAAGGTACCCAGTGCTCTGCACATTACAGATAATCCTTAACAACTGTTTGAAGTTACAGTCGCCTTGGAAGAAGTGACCTATGACTGTTCCTCACGCTTATGATCGTCTCAGCATCCCCATGATCACTTCATTAAGATTTGGGAGCTTAGTAATCAGCATCTATGATGGTTGCAATGTCTCAGAGTCATGTGATCACCATTTCCAATCTTCCCAGATAGCTTCTAACAAGGAAACTCAACGAGGGAACTGGATTTTGTTTAGCAAAGGCTGATCCACTTAGCATCTGCAGCAATTTGCTTAACAAGGGCAAAAGTCATAAAATTGGGCACAACTCAGTAGACAACTGCCTTGCTAAACAACAGAAATTCTGGCCCCAGTTAATTGACAACCATCTGTGTCTTGTTTTGTGTCCTGATGGAAGATATCGCTAAAAAGACAGGAAGAATTTTGACACTTAGCCTGATTGTAAACACTGTAAGAGGGAAACTGCGTAAAAAGATTAAAAAATTAACGCAGGATTGTTCTCTTTGGCTTTTATGACTTGCACTCTTCGTAGAGAATTTGCAAATTGCCAATTGGGATGGGAGCTTTGCATGCTAATTACATTTTAATTAGAGAAGCTCAAGGAGGCTGTGAAAGTTTTTGTCCTGTGGAAGTACTTCCCAAGTTTAATAAGGATTTTATCTCCCTGTTTGTTTCTTAGCCTTTCATTAAAATCATCCAGAAGGAATCCAATCTGTTCTGTAGGTAAGAAGATTTTGTGGGTTTTTTTAAACAATTTGTCATATCCTAGGAAAGAGAACCGTCTTTGGGGCTATGCTGTGATACGACGAATTTGCTACCCAGAGTGGTTTGTTACGAGATGGGCAGCAAATAAATTCAATAAATAAATGAGAGGATATTATATTCTCCCCTTTTTTTTTGGCAAAAACAGCTGGCCACAGAGTGGGCCTCTCCCCAGTCATTTTCCCACTGTAAAAATGTTTCAGACGGATCAGCCTTCCCGGGTCTGTTCCCTTTGACATGCTGGATGACAACCACTGTATTTCCCAGCTACACAGTAGTTCCAACATACATGGGAGATACTGTTACATACATATACACAATCAGAATAGAGCTGGAAGGGACCTTGGAGGTCTTCTAGTCCAACCCCCTGCTCAAGCGGTAGACCCTGTACCAGAGGTCACCAACCTTTCTTGGTTGGCAGACTGGAGGGAAAGGGGGAAGCATTTTATGCATGCGCACGCGCGCACGGGGTCACAAGCATGTGCGTGACGCAAACGGGGCGGGGTTAGCGCTTGCGTGAGACTCGCTAGCCCTGCCCCATTCTTGTGCACAGTGACCTGTTTCTGTACCCCGAGATGTGGTGTCGGCCCATTTTCGTGCGTGGCGGTGTCCCGTTTTCACGACCCATGTTGCAGCAGGGTCCCATTTTTGCGCCCTGTGGCGCGGCAGGCCCGTTTTTGCGTCCCGAGGTGCGGCAGTGGCCCGTTTTTGTGCCCTGTGGCGCGGCAGCGGCCCGTTTTTGCAGCCTGAGGCGCTGCGGTGGCCCGTTTCTGTGTCCTGAGGCGTGGCAGTGGCCCGTTTTTGTGCCCTGTGGCGCGGCAGGCCCGTTTTTGCAGCCTGAGGTGTGGCGGTGGCCTGTTTTTGTGCCCTGAAGCATGGTGGCAGCCTTTTTTCGCAGCCTGAGGCGCAGCAGCGGCCCATTTTTGCAGCCTGAGGCGCTGCAGTGGCCTGTTTTTGTGCCCTGAGGTGTGGTGGCGGCCTGTTTGCACAGCCTGAGGCGTGACGGCATCCCATTTTTGCGCCCCAAGGCGTGGTGGCAGCCTGTTTTCACAACATGAGGTGCAGTGGTGGCCTGTTTTTGTGCCCCGAGGCGCGGTGGTGGTTCGTTTTTGCAGCATGAGGCGTGGCGACAGCCCATTTTTGCACCCTGAGGCTTGGCGGTGGCCTGTTTTTGCACCCCATGGCACGGTGGTGGCCTGTTTTTGTGCCCCAAGGTGTGGCGGCGGGCCGTTTTTGTGCCCTGAGACGCAGCGACGATCCATTTTTGCACTGTGCAGCGCGGCATCCTGTTTTCGCGCCCCACAGCCGTGGCCCTAGAGCGAGTGTGTGGTTATGCGCGCGCACGTGCACACACTGTCCAGCCTGTCCAGTGGCCTGGTGGCCAGTAGCCCACGGCTTAACACCGGGCCGCGACCCACTTGTTGAGGGCCCCTGCCCTATACCATTTCAGACAAGTAACTGAATTATTTACATTGGATCTCTAATTTCCAATTGGCCTCACGCAGGTCCGACAGGGACAGCCAAAGGACTGGATGTGGGCCGGTCAAGGTATGTGTGTGTATAGGTGTGTAAAATGCTGAGATCTGCTCTAGATCTTTAAAATGTCTGTATTTTTTTTTGTCTGCTCTTTCAAAGGTGTCCTACAGCAGAATTTTCAGAGGCACTACAGGTCTCAGCCAACTCATGGTATCGGCCGCTACAGACATCTCCTTCCCCCAGAGGTGAGCATTAACAAATCTCAAATGTTTGCCGATTCTGTCCTTCCTTAAAGACAAGATTCCTGGAGGGACCCGACTGTCGGCTGAGGGCTCTCTGGATTAGAAAGAGGCTATGGATTGCTCAGCAAGCCATTAAAAAGGAGATTAAAAAGGAGATTACAACTGATTACATGTCAGTGTTGCTGTTTTGTTCCTTCTGCTTTTTATTAGAGCGATTTTGACTTACAGCTCTTTGTTTAGCGGCAGTTCAAAGTTACAGCAGCAATGGGAAAAGTGATTTTTTGACCGTTTTTTCACCTCCCCACACACAACCGTTGCGGCATCTCCGTGGTCATGGGATCGAAATCCGGACGCTAGGCAACTGGCGTGTACTTGCAACGGTTACAGCGGCCGCGCAGTTCCCTTTTGCGACCTTCTGACAAACGAAGTCAATAGGGAAACCAGATTTGTTTGGCGACCCTGTTGCTAAGTTAACAACTGCAGGGATTCACTTAACAACGGTGGCAAGAAAAGTCGTAAAATGGGGCGAAGCTTACTTAACATCTCTCTGGCTTAGCCACGGAAATTTTGGGCTCGTTGGTTGTTAAGTATATACCTGGAGTACTGCAGCCAATGTTGGTCACTGTATCACAAAAAAGAGGTTGAGAGTTTGGAAAAAGTTCAGAGAAGAGCAACTAAGATGATCAAAGGCCTGGAGGCTAAAACATACGAAGAACGGCTGCGGGATTTGGGTTTGGTCAGTCTAAAGAAATGAAGAAATAGGGGAGACATGATAGCAGTGTTCCAGTATCTGAGGGGCTGCCACAAGGAAGAGGGGGTCACGTTGTTCTCCAGAGCACCAGAGGGGAGGGCGAGAAACAATGGTTGGAAACTGATCAAGGAGAGAAGCAACCTGGAATTAAGGAGAAACTTCCTGACAGCGAGGACAATTAACCAGTGGAACAGCTTGCCACCAGAAATCGTGGGTGCTCCATCACTGGAGGCTTTTAAGAAGAGACTAGACAGTCACCTGTCTGAGACAGTGTAGGTTCTCCTGCTTGAACAGGGGGCTGGACTAGAAGACCTCCAAGGTCCCTTCCAGCTCCTATTCTATTCTATTCCATTCCATTCCATTCCATTTATTCTATTCTATTCCATTCCATTCCATTCCGTCAAGGACTATCTGTAGATTCTGAATTAGATTCTGTCCCTTGTAGACAGAGACTAATATATTCAGACTTTGGTGTCCTAATAGTGGCTCTGCATTTAAGGCTTAGTGTTAGAGCGTGCACAGGTTTATTGTGCGAGATAACCCAGGAGTAAACACAGTAAACAGCGGTCTATATTAAATGGTGGTTTATCTTACACTAGCTACAATATCATACACCAGGAACAATATACATACACATGCTAATACGGCAGGATCCAACACACCACAGTTACAGCAGGAAACGGAAGAGAGAGAACACATCAGCGGAGCCTTTCCTTTTATACAACGGCTCTTAAAGGGACACAGACCCTGCTGAGTCATTCCCTTCATTACATCTTACATTACATAGGCTGGTTAGCTGTTAAATTTTTTATTTTATTTTTTTTTATTTTTACAAAATTTATATGCCGCCCTTCTCCCCATGGGACTCAGGGCGGCTCACAGCATGTTAAAACAATATACAAAATTACCCCTTCTAAAAACCAATTAAAATCCAAATATTAGTGGCTGTGACTATTTAAAATCATTAAAAATTTTCCCTATTTAAAATTCACCCTAGGTCAGGCCCGCTTGTTGAAAAAGC
>NW_015386681.1:893766-941769 GCF_001527695.2 Protobothrops mucrosquamatus | reverse complement strand
TTACCTTGACACTTAGGTTTTGAGTTAAGAGAAGATCTGTGGGGTTTGCCAAAGCTCCCAGCTGTTAAAACACCGAGATGGGTGGCCCACAGGTAGTCCTCGACTTATGACCGCAATTGACCCCAAAATGTCTGTCGCTAAGCAAGACAGTTGTTGAGTGAGTTTTGTGCCATTTTACAACCTTTCTTGCTACGTCTGTTAAGTGACTCTGGCTTCCTCCATGGACTTTGCTTGTCAGGAGGTCGCAAAAGGGGATCACACAACCCCAGGACACTGCAACCGTCATACATATGAGTCAGTTGCCGAGCATTTTGATCACACAACCACGAGGATTCTGCAATGGTTCTAAGTGCGGAAAATGGTCGTAAGTCACCGTTTTCAGCGACGTTGTAACTTAGAAGAGTTGCGAAATGAACTGTTGGGGTTTTTTTATAATTTTTATTGTTTTTCTGATATTACATTTACTTATTTGAAAAGCAATGTGGCGGCTGAGTTACAGTAATTCAATTACATACAGATATCATTAGTACAGATCTCAAACTATTACCATAGATATTCCCTCTCTTTTCCCCCTTAATATATACTGTCTATGTTTAAATTAATACAATTCTCATTCTTCCTCTCTCTTCCTCTTTGTATCAACTATCTCATATTTAGGCTAATCTTCCTTAAAGAATATATTTATCACATATATCAATAAGGTTTTAGCTTATATCTTAATCACCTTTACATGGCCTTTATACATAAATCAATATTCAAATTTAACTATTAGTACTTATACTTCTAAATTTTAAATAACCAAAGTTTTCTTTATCTTAAATTCATAACAATATCTTATATTCCCAAAAACACCTCTTATCTATTTAGATGTATTTTATTTTACTTCTATACTTAAGTCAATCCTCCATTCTTTTTCAGTCTTATTCTGGCTTTCTTTCTCTGCCATATCGTCTTCCATGTCCGTGCTTTCAGATCGTCGAACACATCTCCTTGTATTGTTGTATCCATTATTTGACATTGGAAACACCATCCAGTCGCCAACGAAATGAACTATTGTTAAGTCTACCTGTATAAATTTAATAAACCCTTGCTGTCTTTTCCCCAGGAGCCCAAAAAAAGGAGGAATCATATCGAAATGAAGGAAATTGACCCTGGCACAGAACATCAATATGGGACCTTGAACGTTGTGCTGACGGGCTACGACGTCTCTCTGGTGGAGCACTACGCTTGCTACGTGCATCGGCTCTGCAACAAGTTGTCGGTCAGTGTGGTCGAAAGGTAAGAGGCTCTGGATGTGAAAAAGTGTGCTTGCCCACTCACACACATACATAACTGTGGTTTAGTGCAGAGGCCCCCAATCTTTTGGGCACCAGGGAATGGTTCCACGGAGAGAGGTTTTTTCCACGGATCGGAGGGTGCGTGGTTTTTGCGTGCTGCCTGCATCTCGTGGATGGGGGCTTTGCTTGTTTGTGCAGACCAGTTGCTGGCATGCTAGTCCACGGCCCGGGGCGGGTTGGGGACCCCCACTTTTGTGATGACCCAGGGCATAGCACCGAGGCAATGCAGTCAGTTGGCAAGCCTCCAAACGAAGGAAGACACACACACTTCTGGCTGCAAGTAGTTTCACATACAGGACTACCTGTGCTGTCTCCCTCTTCCGTGCCATTTTTTTTCCCCCTTTCCTGGAAAAACCCAGTGAAAAAGACAAGAGACAGCAGCACAAAACAATCATTCTTACTTTAAGATTCAGAGGTTTATTTGGCTAATAATTTGGAACATAGCAAGCATCATAGCACAACATCACTTACATTAACAACCCATGGCAATGAGGACCCTATGGCAGTGATGGCGAACCTTTTAGAGACCGAGTGCCCAAAAACTGCCCCTGCCCTTGCTCCGTCCCCACCCCACCTGCCCGCAAGGCCACACACCGTCTCCAGGGCCTGCCGCAGATCGCCCAGGCAGCCCAGCAGCGCTATGGTGGTCACACCTTCTGCCCGCGCTCTGCAGCATTAGCTGTGCATGATGGGGCGTGAGGGCAGAGTCTTGTCTATGCTGCCTGGCTGCCATGTCCTTGGCTGCGCTGCTCAACGTGGGCCACGCTCGGGGGCGACTCTCCTCCAGGGGGGCTGCTGGAGAGGAGGGGGTCATGGGGGGAGGCGAGGCTGGGGCAACGGCACATGTGCCCACAGAGAGGGCTCCGAGTGCCGCCTCTGGCACGCATGTCATAGGTTCGCCACTACTGCCCTATGGCATAGTACAGTGGTTCTCAACCTGTGGGTCGGGACCCCGTTTGGGGTCGATCGACCATTTCATGGGGGTCGCCAAGCAAGGCTGTCCACCATTTTTTTTGTCCGCCATTTTTTTCCCCCTTTTCCGGCGGGTGCCTTACCTCCCTTGGGCTGGGCCAGCTGGTGGTCGGCCTGCTCCATCTCTGCCGCTTGCCAGCTACGCCTCGGCCGGCGCAGGGGGCGGAACCACGCATGTGCGGCGCTCCCTGGCAGGGAAAGTCCTCGACTTACGACCGGTTGGGTAGTCCTTGACTTTCGACCGGTTTAGTCCTCGACTTACAACCGGTTTAGTCCTCGACTTACGACCGGTTGGGGTCGTGGCATTAAAAAGGTTGAGAACCACTGGCATAGTAGATTCCAAAAGGACAGCTATAGGCCAATGGCAAATCAATCAGGCCCAGACCCAACTCTTTATACCTTTTCTCGTTCTAAGACTGTAGTCAGATGGTTCGCTGACTTTTTGCTGCCTTCTGCTGACTTTCTACTGACCTCCTGCTGACCTTCTGCTGAACATAACTTTCCACATATACCCGTCTACATTGGAACCCGCCTCCGTCAGCTCCTTTCGGTTCCTCTTTCCCCACAATTACAATACTCATGTTCCAAATATACACAGTACTACCTGCTTTGCAATTTCATATTGCACAAAGCTCAGCAGATTACAAACACCACGTCCTCATTGAGAAACAGCATAAAGATCCAGTTAAAGCTTCAGATCGCTTCTGTGAGGGCCCATTTCAGGTTTGTTGTTGTTAGTTGCGAAGTCGTGTCCGACCCATCGCGACCCCATGGATGTTCCTCCAGGCCTTCCTGTCCTCTACCATCTTCTGGAGTCCATTGAAGCTCAGGCCTCCTGCTTCAGGGACTCCATCCAGCCCCCTCCTTCTCTGTCGTCCCCTTCTTCTCTTGCCCTCCATCTTTCCCAGCATCAGGCTCTTCTCCAGGGAGTCCTTCCTTCTCATTAGGTGGCCAAAGTACTTGAGTTTCAACTTCAGGATCTGGCCTTCTAAAGAGCAGTCGGGGTTGATCTCCTCCAGGACTGACCGGTTGGATCGCCTTGCAGTCCAGGGGACTCACAGGAGTCTTCTCCAGCACCAGAGTTCAAAGGCCTCCATTCTTTGGCGCTCAGCCTTTCTTACGGTCCAGCTTTCACAGCCCTACATTGCAACTGGGAAAACCATGGCCTTGACTCTACACACTTTTGTTGGCAGGGTGATGTCTCTGCTTTTTAGTATGCTGTCTAGATTTGCCATAGCTTTCCTCCCCAGGAGCAAGCGTCTTTTAATTTCTTGGCTGCAGTCCCCATCTGCGGTGATCTTGGCGCCCAGGAAGACAGCCCTCTCTTATTATATGAGGAGGGGGCTATATTTTCATCTCCCACACCCCCAACCGTGGACACGGAGAACAGGCGCTGGGTGCAAATGGGGGCTCGTTCACGAAAACAGCCTGGCGCTTTGAAGGAACCAGCCCCCATTTGCATCCAACGCCTGTTCTCGTTTGCCCTCGCAGCTTTGTGGGGAAGAGTCTCTAGCTGAGACTCTGAGGCTGAAAGTCCATATTTATGACGGTCGCGGTGTCCCAGGCTCACATGATCTGCTTTTACGACCTTCCCAACAACCAAACTCAGTGTGGGAAGGCAGATTCACGTCACAATCAGGTGAAAAACAAAATACAGATACTTCCTCGACTTAGCAACCGTTTGTGTAGTGACTGTTTGACGTTACAACGGCACCAGGGGGGCGGGGGGAAGTGACGTAGGGCCATTTTTCACACTTAACGTGATTTCCCCCAAGGTCACACGATCCAAATTCAGAGGCTTGACAACTGGCTCACATTTACGACGGTCGCGGCGTCCCGGGCTCACCTGATCCCCCTTTTGCGACCTTCTGACAAGGGGGAAACCAAATTCACTTAACGACCGCGTTACGAATTTAACACCTGCAGGGATTCACTTAACAGCGGAGGCGAGAAAGGTGGCAAAATGGGACAAAACTCACTTCACAACGGTCTCAGCAGAAAACGGGGGCTCAGTTGCGGCCGTAAGCCGAGGACTACCAGCGCGTTTGAACTCCGATTATAGGAAAGTCGGATACGAACCTAAGAAATAAACAGGCCAAAATGCCTCTGGCGGGTACGACGGTCTCGCTTAGCAGTGGAAATTTTGATGGCAGTTGTCGTAAGTCGAGGACTACCTGTAATCCCCCCCCCCCCCCGTGTCTTCCTCTGCTTCTCCCCCAGCTACGCCATGCCCACGAAGACTGAAGAGCTGGTGTTGACCGGGGAACATGACAACAAACTCCGCGTGGACGCCATTCTTACGAGTCACCAGCGCGTCGTCCAGGTAAATTGCCTTTCTGCATTTATTTTCCACACTACAGTTGGTCCTCAAGTTGACGATCACAGTGGCACCCCAGATTGATGCCGCTAAGCGAGGCAGTTGTTAAGTGAGTCTTGGCCCCCCTTTTCTTGCCAGAGTTCTTAAGGCAGGGGTAAGCAACCTTGGCCCCTTCATGACTTGTGGACTTCAACTCCCAGAATTCCTGAGCCAGCATGGGGGAACTATGGCCCCTTCATGACTCGTGGACTTCAACTCCCAGAATTCCTCAGCCAGCATGGGGGAACTATGGCCCCTTCATGACTGGCGGACTTCAACTCCCAGAATTCCTGAGCCAGCATGGGGGAACTATGGCCCCTTCATGACTGGTGGACTTCAACTCCCAGAATTCCTGAGCCAGCCATGCTGAGGGGAAAGGGAGAGGTTTCCAAGCTGAGCCATGCTGGCTCAGGAATTCTGGGAGTTGAAGTCCACGAGTCATGAGGGGGCCATAGTTCCCCCATGCTGGCTCAGGAATTGTGGGAGTTGAAGTCCACGAGTCATGAAGGGGCCAAAGTTTCCCTCATGCTGGCTCAGGAATTCTGGGAGTTGAAATCCACGAGTCATAAAAGAGCCAAGGTTGCCTACCCCTGCGCTAGAAGGAACCCAGTTAATGTCCTTGGTGTAGGTAGTCCTCAACTTACGTCCCTAATTGGGATCCGAATGTCTATTGCTAAGCAACACGGCTGTTAAGTAAGTGGTACCCAATTTTACGGTTTTTGCTACAGTTACTCCCTGCAGTCGTTAAGTGAATCACACGGTTATTAAGCGAATCCCTCCCTTAACTTTGCTTGTTGGAAGCTGGGAAGGTCACAAATGACAAGCGTGTGACCCTTGAATGCTGTATCCCTCATAAATTTGCCAAGCACCCAATTTTTTTCGCGCGACCGTGGTGATATGGTCATAAGTGGGAGGACTCATCACAAGTCCCTTTTTTTTTCAGCGCCGTTTTAACTTCAAACGGTCACTAAAGAAGTGACGGTAAATTGAGGACTACTGGTATTGTTTTATTATCTTTATGGAGACTTTAATTGGGGCTGATTTTTTGTACTAGTGATCTTCCGAAACAGAAAGAGGGGGAAGTCTCGTATAAATTAGGTGGCATTAAAAAAAAACAACAACAGATAACTCAATAGGTCGCAATCATATGTCCAACGCTGCAAATTGGGTTTTCTCTTTTCCGCTGGAAAAACGATTCTTCTCCGTTCCTCCAGATTAAACAGTTGGCTGCCACGTTTAGTCCTATTTTCTTGGAAATTATTCAGAATAACCTGCCCGAAGGAGTCCATCTATTAGTGAAAGAGGTATGTGGATGCTTATTGAAACGTTTAAATTGAGAATAAAGTAATTGAAACCATCAATAAATTTAACCTCAATAACTTCGAAACATGGAGGAGGAGGAGGAGGAGGAGGAGGAGGAGGATGAGGAGGAGGAGGAGGAAGGACTGTGGGGTCCTTGGTGGTCTCTGAGCTGGGTTATTTCCTTGCAGACATTTCATGACCCAACTAGGTAACATCATCAGTGCTAGAAGGAAGGAAGGAAGGAAGGAAGGAAGGAAGGAAGGAAGGAAGGAAGGAAGGAAGGTTTTATCCATTTCTGTATATCCCAAGGTTTTCTACTCTGAAACATCTTGATTCCTTTCTGCAACAGTTATTCCAAAATTTACACACTTTTGAGGTGGGGTACAGGCAGGGAAGATAATGTTCCATTTGATTTCTGTTTAAGGNGGAGGAAGACTGTGGGGTCCTTGCTACTCTCTGAGCTTGGTGGTTTTCTTGCAGACGTTTCATGACCCAACTAGGTAATATCATCAGTGCTAGAAGGGAGTGGGGTTTGTGGAGAGGAGGAGGAGGAGGAGGAAGGAAGGAAGGACTTTGAGGTCCTTGGTGCTCTCTGAGCTTGGTTGCTTTCTTGCAGACGTTTCATGACCCAACTAGGGAACATCATCAGTGCTTGAAAGCCCGATATAAAACCGGCTGTGTATTAACAAACCTCTCATGGAACGCCATCAATTTCCCAAGCAGCCCTAGAATCCTCTGGACCACATTCCGATCAACCCTGACACAAACCAAGTTAAAAGCTAGATTTCTAAGAGTGTTCCGTTTTTTTAAGCCAAGTTTAATGCACAAATCCAGCCTCGGTCTCCGATAAATTTTATATTGCTTCGATCAGGGCTTCCCCCCCATCACTGGGCCACGGCCCACTCCCGGGCCGTGGCCTATTCAGAATTGGACCACGCAAGTGGCTGGCCGGAGTGTGCCTGCGTGCGTGCGCAGCTCAACTTGCCCGAGCGGCAGGCCGGCAGGCACTCGTGTGTGCACCGACCCGCTTGCGCAAATTATGCACGTGTGCGCCACTCACGCAGGGGCTCCAGGCGTGCGTGCACCTCCGTTTGAGCCAGCCCGTCGCCTGCATTGCCCAATTTCCCTCTCTTCCCCCCCCAGCCGGGCCGTAAAGATTCGGGACCGCTGGCTCAGGTGATCTAAACTTTGGCGGGTACAAAGACTTTGCAACTTTCTGAAGCCACCACCATTGTGCATGGTCTGAGATCCTAATAATAATAATAATAATAATAATAATAATAATAATAATAATAATAATAATAATAATAATAATAATAATAGTAAAGTTGGAAGGGACCTTGAAGGTCATCTAGTCCAACCCCCTGCTCAGGCAGGAAACCCTATACCATTCCGGACAAATGGCTGTCCAGTCTCTTCTTAAAAGCTTCCAGTGTTGGAGCATTCACCGCTTCTGGAGGCAGGTTGTTCCACTGGTTAATTGTTCTAACTGTCAGGAAGTTTCTCCTTAGTTCTAGATTGCTTCTCTCCTTGATTAGTTTCCACCCGTTGCTTCTCGTCCTGCCTTCAGGCGCTTTGGAGAATAGCTTGACTGCCTCTTCTTTGGGGCAGCCCCTGAGATACTGGAAGGCTGCTATCCTGTCCCCCCTCGTCCTTCTTTCCATTAAACTAGACAGACCCAATTCCAGCAACCGTTCCTTATATGTTTTAGCCTCCAGTCCCCTGATCATCTTTGTTGCTCTTCTCTGTACTCTTTCCAAAGTCTCAATGTTCTAATGTTTGTTTCTTTCAGCACACGGAGGAAGACTTCAGGATTCGACTTAAGGTCCGCACCGAACTGGATGAGCTTCGGGCCAAGTACAGTGAGACGGGCCGATAGCCGATTATGCTTTTCGTCGGTCGAAGCCATCCTTCCGGACTTCCTCAACCAGCACGGGTGGACTTCAGCTCCCACAATTCTCCAGCCAGCACAGGGTGGACTTCAACTCCCAGAATTCCCCAGCCAGCATGGCTGGCTGGGGAATTCTGGGAGTTAAGAGTCCACCCATCTTCAAATTGCCACGGCTGAGAAACCCCAATGTAACTGGGAACATTAAACAGGTTCTGCAGCTGCAGTCGAATGAATGTTCTTGAACTCAACAATCTTAAACCAACTCTAATCTTTACAGTTAGGGTGGAAACACGAGTGACACTGCAAGGTGTGCAAACGGCACCTGGGATGATAAGTGTTAATTAGCGCCATGGTGGTTCAGTGGTTATAATGCAGTATTGCAGGCTAATTCTGCCGACTGCCAGCAGTAAGTGGTAAATTCAGTCTAGGCCAGTGGTTCTCAACCTTTTTAATGCTGCGACCCCAACCGGTCGTAAGTCGAGGACTAAACCGGTCATAAGTCGAGAACTAAACCGGTCGTAAGTTGAGGACTACCCAACCGGTCGTAAGTCGAGGACTTTTCCTGCCCGGGAGCGCCGCGCATGCGTGGTTCCGCCCCCTGCGCCAGCCGAGGCGTAGCTGGCAAGCGGCAGAGACGGAGCAGGCCGACCACCAGCTGGCCCAGCCCAAGGGAGGTAAGGCACCCGCCGGAAAAGGGGGAAAAATGGCAGACAAAAAAAAATGGTGGACAAAAAAAATGGCGGACAGCCTTGCTTGGCGACCCCCGTGAAATGGTCGATCGACCCCAAATGGGGTCCCGACCCACAGGTTGAGAACCACTGATCTAGGCCGACTCAGCCGTCCGTCTTTCCGAGGTCGGTAAAGTGCGGACCCAGCTTGTCGGGGGCAAGAGGCTGACTCTGTAAACTGCTTAGAGAGAGGGCTGTAAAACACTGTGAAGCGGTATATAAGTCTACGTACTGTTGCTACCTTCCTTCCCTCCCTCCCAGTGGTGAGAATGCAGTAATTGCAGGCTAACTCTGCCGACTGCCAGGAGTTCGATCCTGACCTGCTCAAGGTTGACTCAGCCTTCCGTCCTTCCGAGATCGGTAAAGTGAGGACCCAGATTGTTGGGGGCAAATACGCTAACTCTGTAAACCACTTAGAGAGGGCTGTAAAGGACTGTGAAGCAGTATATAAGTCTAAGGGCTATTGCCCTTCCTTCCTTCCTTCCTTCCTTCCTTCCTTCCTTCCTTCCTTCCTCCCTCCCAGTGGTTAGAATGCAGTAATTGCAGGCTAACTCTGCCCACTGCCAGCAGTTCGATCCTGACCGCCTCAAGGTTGACTCAGCCTTCTGTCCTTCCGAGGTCGGTAAAGTGAGGACCCAGATTGTTGGGGGAAGAGGCTCTGTAAACCGCTTAGAGAGGGTTATAAAGCAGAGCTCCCCAATGTTTCCGGCTTTGTGGACCGGTGGGGGTAGGGCGGGAGGAGAGGGTATGTTTCCGTGCAAGCGGCCGGCAAGCCCATGCGCAGTTGCGCGCAGCTCCATTTCTGTGCGTCCCTGAAGCAAGATGGTGACCTGTGAAATTCTCTAGCCCAGTCAGTAATCGCTGGACTTCAAAGGCCAGAATTCCTGTGCCAGTGAATGCTCCAACCCTGGAAGTTTTTAAGAAGAGACTGGACAGCCATTTGTCCGAAATGGTGTAGGGTTTCCTGCCTGAGCAGGGGGCTGGACTAGATGGCCTCTAAGGTCCCTTCCAACTCTATTCTATTCGAAGAGACTGGACAGCCATTTATCTGAAATGGCCACCAAGGTCCCTTCCAGCTTTTTTTTTTTTTTTTTTATTATTATTATTATTATTATTATTATTACTATTACTATTACTATTATTACTATTATTACTATTATTACTATTATTACTATTATTACTATTACTACTACTACTACATAGCCTTCCCATCCTGCAGCATCACCCAGCCCCTTGCACCTCCAATAAGGTTCTTTTAAAAGCGATTTTTAAAACAAAAAATAAAAAGCAGGAAAAAGCCAATGTGTAGCAAAGTACGTATTCTCCACGTGCTGCTGTCCAAAAAGTCCTTTTCAGGGCAAACTAACGTTGCAGCGTCTGCGCACCGGAAGTGATTGTATCGGCCCAGTTCTCTCTACAGTACAGACCCTGAATTATTCATCTTCCTTAGCACCAATTTAGTCGAGAGAATTTCTCTTCCACCCACCAGAGAGGGATGCACCTGCCTTGCAAGGCTCCTTTTGACCACCTTGTCCTTTAAATGCAAAACCTTTTCAAATGGAGCTGCTTTTAGACAGGAATCAGTTGTGTTACTGTAAATGGGAAAAACATATGAAGGACGGTTGCAGGAATTGGGTCTGTCTGGTTTAATGAAGAGAAGGACGAGGGGGGACAGGATAGCAGCGTTCCAATATCTCAGGGGCTGCCCCAAAGAAGAGGGAGTCAAGCTATTCTCCAAAGCACCTGAAGGCAGGACAAGAAGCAACGGATGGAAACTCATCAAGGAGAGAAGCAACCCGGAACTAAGGAGAAACTTCCTGACAGTGAGGACAATTAACCAGTGGAACCACCTGCCTCCAGAAGCGGTGAATGCTCCAACACTGGAAGTTTTTAAGAAGAGACTGGACAGCCATTTGTCCTTCCCTTCCTCCCATTCTCCTTCCTTCCCTCCCATTCTTCCTTCCTTCCTTCCCTCCCTCCCATTCTCCTTCCTTCCTTCCTCCCATTCTTCTTCCTTCCCATTCTCTCCTTCCTTCCTTTCCTCCCTCCCATTCTCCTTCCTTTCCTCCCTCCCATTCTCCTTCCTTTCCTCCCTCCCATTCTCCTTCCTTCCTTNCTTCCTTCCTTCCCTCCCTCCCATTCTCCTTCCTTCCTTCCCTCCCTCCCATTCTCCTTCCTTCCTTCCCTCCCTCCCATTCTCCTTCCTTCCCTCCCATTCTCCTTCCTTCCTTCCCTCCCTCCCATTCTGCTTCCTTCCTTCCTTCCCTTTCATTCTCCTTCCTTCCTTCCTTCCCTCCCTCCCCCGTATCCCACCATTATTATTTAGAAATTGCACTCTTCTGGAGGATATCAGACTGGAAAAGACATTCCCTTCTTGCCGTTTTTCTCAATCTGGACAATTTCCGAGAGATCCTTGGTGCTCTCTGAGCTGGGTTCTTTTCTTGTGGACGTTTCAGTACCCAACTAGGTAACATCATCAGTCACCTTGTTCGGGCAACGAAACGTCTGTGAGAAAACAGCCATCCGGGAGCAACCAGGACCACTCATTTCAACCTTGAGCTATAAATATTCTCCTTTACGGGACGATTTCTAGATCAACTCCCAGAATTCTCAGCGATGAAATCCTAGGAACTGCACCAGATTGGGAAAACCCTGCCGATACCTCAAACGACGAACGGGGGGAACGTCACGTTTTTCCTATTGAAAGCAAAATAAATAAAACAAAAGAATTCCATGCCGTTTTTGTATTAACAGTGTACACAACGATGCCTACAAAAAAAAAACCACGAGCTTTTTCCAAATTTCCGAATCCGTGACGGCTCCGTCCAGCGCCAGCCCTGCCGTGCCCGGATTGTTCTGCGGCCTTGGGTGTCTAGCAGACCGACTGGTCAGCTGGCGGCCTGGTGCCGCTCCTGCCTCTCCCGCATCTCTTCCGCTCGCCGCTTCTGGTGTTCCGCCATGCAGGTCCGAAAACTCTGCACCGGCTCCTGGCACTTGCGCCAGTCCTGGTGCTCCGCCATGCACTCCATCACGGCGTAATGGAAAGCGGCGCAACCCGTGTGCTGGATCATCTGGTCAAAAGGGTCTGCCTCTTCCTCCTCCTCCTCCTCCTCTTCCTCCTTCCTTGCTTTCGTCTTCTGGCTCCAGCTGTGGCCAGACATCCTGGCAGATCTGGGGAAAGGAGACATCCCCCCCCCAGCCGTTGCTTAAAAAAAAAAAAATCCTTGTAGTAGCTACACCAGTGTGAAGCTACTCAAGCCAACGGTGGTTGTCACCCCCTAACCCAGCCGTTCTTTTAACTTTTTAAAGTTTACTTTTTAACCTTGAACAGTTCTTTTCATGCAATGACAGGCAGTCCTCGGCTTACAGCCGTTCATTTAGTGACCGTTCGAAGTTACGACGGCACTACAAAAAGAGCAGCAACAGCACTTAGACTTATACAGGCAGTCCTCGGCTTACAGCGGTTCATTCGGCAACCGTTCCAAGTCGCAACAGCACCGGAAAAAGTGACTGACGGCCATTTTCCACACTTCACCACCTTTGTAGCAGCCGCGTGATCACGTGATCAAAATTCGGCTGTTTGGCAACTGCTTCATACTTAACGACCGTTGCTGTGTCCCCGGGGTCCTGTGATCCCCTTTGGCGACCTTTTGACAAGCAAAGTCAATGGGGGAAGCCAGGTTCATTTAAGGACCGCATCATTCACTTAAGAACTCTAGCGATTCGCTTCATAACCACGGCGAAAAGGTCGTAAAATGGGACACAACTCACTTAATGACTGTCTTGCTTAGCAATGGAAATGGAAAGTCCAGCTGTGGACTTCAACTCCTAGAATCCCTGAGCCAGCATCTATGGCTCCTTTGCAACCTGTGGACTACAACTCCCAGAATCCCTGAGCCAGCAACTATGGCCCCTTTGCCAGCTGTGGACTACAACTCCCAGAATTCCTGATCTAACTATGGCTCCTTTGCGACCTGTGGACTTCAACTCCCAGAATCCCTGAGCCAGCATCTATGGCCCCTTTACCAGCTGTGTACTACAACTCCCAGAATCCCTGAGCCAGCAACTATGGCCTCTTTGCCAGCTGTGGACTTCAACTCCCAGAATTCCTGATCTAACTATGGCTGTTTTTCGACCTGTGTACTACAACTCCCAGAATCCCTCAGCTAGCATGTATGGCCCCTTTACCAGCTGTGTACTACAACTCCCAGAATCTTTGAGCCAGCAACTATGGCCCCTTTACCAGCTGTGTACTTCAACTCCCAGAATTCCTGAGCTAACTATGGCCCCCTTTGCCAGCTGTGTACTACAACTCCCAGAATCCCTGAGCCAGCATCTATGGCCCCTTTACCAGCTGTGGGCTTCAACTCCCAGAATTCCTGATCTAACTATGGCTCCTTTGCGACCTGTGTACTACAACTCCCAGAATCCCTCAGCCAGCATGGCTCCCAACCAGCAAAGTCAATGGAGGAAGCAGGAATGCTGGGAGTTGAAGTCCACCGGTCCCAAAGGGGCCCTAGTCGCCCGTTTCTGCCTTAGACCCCGCAATTACTTCATTTTTACCTCTTCGGCCAATAAAACATCGAGAAGGAAGCGCCCGCTCCGCCCCCCCCAACCACCCCGTAGCCCCGCCCACCTCCGCGAGCGCCTCCAACCGCCGCCTCCGCCTCGCCGCTCGCCAAGCTGCTTCCGTGGTGGGCGGCGCCCGGGCCTTCCGGGGGGCGGTCCCCGGGCGGCGGCTTCCGGGGCGGGGCCGAGGCTGCTGCGAAGATGGCGCAGGCGCCGGTGCTGCGGATCCAGAGCGACTGGGACCAGGTCTTGAGGTGGGGAAGCCACGCCCACCGCGACGCCGGCCACGCCCCTCGGCCTGGCGGCGGGCCTGGCGGGGAAACGAGACCATCTGGAGATCCCTGAAGGGAAAAATCAGGGCAGAGTCTGGTGGGGGGGAAGCTCCCAAAGGCAAACTTTGGAGCCCATGGGGGGGAGTCTTGGGGGTCAATATAGACCCAGCCTTCTGGGTGCGGGAGTCCAAGGCAGGGAAGGCAGTGTGCCCGTCCAGCATGCTCAGGGACTACACCACCCATGCTTCACCTGTGGGGCTCCCCCCTTCTGCTCCTCTTCTCTGCCCGTTGATTGGTAGCCTTTGGGGATCCACTAGGAATCTTCCAGAAGGGGATCCAAAGGGGATCCAGCTTCCATCCAGCATGCTCAGGGACTACACCACCCATGCTTCACCTGTGGGGTTCCCCCTTCTGCTCCCCTTCTCTGCCCATTGATTGGTAGCCTTTGGGGATCCACTAGGAATCTTCCAGAAGGGGGATCCAAAGGGGGATCCACCTTCCTGTTGCTAGGCAACGAATATTTGGATTCTTCCCCCTCCCCCCAAAAAAATGTCCCATTAAATTGCTAAGGTTTTGGGAAGCCCCAGGAGTCAATGAGGTCTAGTTCCACAATCCTAATCGTTAATAATATTAACGATATTCCTCTTTGAGGGAGATGGGTGGTTTAGAGATAGGACGGGTAAATGAAAAATATTTATGTATTACCCAGTTTTTTCAAACTAGACTCTGAGGCGTCTTGAATTCTGCATGGAAATGTCACCACCAGGAGTAGCTTTTTGCCCTTTCTTGGTTGCCCCCCTCCAATCTGCCAGATTCAAATTCTATTCTACTCTACTCTACTCCTTATTCTAGTCTAGTCTAGTCTATTTGTATTTCTATTCTATTCTATTCTATTCTATTCTATTCTATTCCTTAGTCTAGACTAGTCTATTTGTATTTCTATTCTATTCTATTCTATTCTATTCCTTAGTCTAGTCTAGTCTATTTGTATTTCTATTCTATTCTATTCTATTCCTTAGTCTAGTCTAATCTAGTCTATTTGTATTTCTATTCTATTCTATTCTTTAGTCTAGTCTAGTCTAGTCTATTGTGTATTTCTATTCTATTCTATTCTGTATTTCTAGTTTAGTCTATTCTGCTGTTACTATAATCCACTTCTGACCCTATTCAGCCTTTCTAAGTTAGAAAACCACTTGCTGCCAACTAGTCTCTAGCCTTCCCCTGGCTGGGGAATTGGAGTTGCAGTCCACCCATCTTAAAGTTGCCAAGTTTGAGAAACACCACACTAAACCCCGTTTACTTTACAAGTAGGAAAGCCCTTGGCCGTCTGGATGCAAGAGCAAAGTCCTTTGAATGATTGCTTTTATTTATTAAATGTACACGTCTCTCATCTCCCAGTCACATGATTCTGGGCTAATGGGTTATTTCCCTCTTCCCTCCCCTCCCCTCCATTTTTCCAGGAGAAATGAGGAGGAGGTTTGGTTGAGCTGCCGGAGTCCAGGTGAGTAAGAAAAACCTGCCTCTCCTACTGTTGTCGCACGATTCTGTCAAGGGGCTCCAGTTCTTTCTTTTCCTCCATCCTAAATGTCTATGGAGATTCTCCATCGTTCCAGGTCATGGTTCACCCAAAGGCGTTTTTTTTTTCCAGGAGGCAACTGGACTTTCTTGTTTTTTCTTGGAAGATGTTTCACTTCTCATCTCAGAAGCTTCTTCAGCTCTGATTGGATGGTGGGGAAGGGAAGGATTTATCCTCCTTGCAGACAGCTGGTCATTTGCATCCTTTTAGAGGGTTGTTGAGGCCACCTGGAGGTTTACCTGTGTCCTCAGGGTCACCTGAGTGGTGCAAATGGGTGTGCTGAAAGCAGTTCCAAGAAGGCTCCACACCCATTTGCACCACTCAGGTGACCCTGAGGACACAGGTAAATTCTGAGATTCTATTCTATTCTATTCTATTCTATTCTATTCTATTCTATTATGTTTCTATTCTATTCTATATTTCTGTTCTGTTCTATTCTATATTCCAATATCTATTCTATTCTATTCTGTTTCTATTCTATTCTATATTTCTGTTCTATTCTATTCTATATTCCAATATCTATTCTATTCTATTCTATATTCCAATATCTATTCTATTCTATTCTATATTCCAATATCTATTCTATTCTATTCTATTCTATTCTATTCTATATTCCAATATCTGTTCTATTCTATTCTATTCTGTTCTATTCTATTCTATATTCCAATATCTGTTCTATTCTATTCTGTTCTATTCTATTCTATATTCCAATATCTATTCTATTCTATTCTACTCTATTCTATTCTATTCTATTCTATTCTATTCTATTCAGTAATTATATTCAGTAATTCTATTCTATGTTTCTATTCTATTCAGTAATTCTATCAGTAATTCTATTCAGTAATTCTATTCTATTCAGTAATTCTATTCTATGTTTCTATTCTATTCAGTAATTCTATTCAGTAATTCTATTCAGTAATTCTATTCTATTCTATTCTATTCTATTCTATTCTATTCTATTCCGTTCCAGACAATACCACTTCTTCTTCTCCTTTAGGGAAACCAACTTTATATGGAACTCTGACCTGCCACGGTCTGAGCCCAGACGGGATTCCTGAAATTGTAGCCTCCGAAGGATTTGAAGCCAGTGCAGTAACTAAGGTATGGCCTAAAATCGGAGCCTGGTGATATTTCTTTCCCCCCAAAATCACGTTCCGTGGAAAGGCAGGCGTATTTGTGAACCGTAGGTCATGTCATTCGATGCACAGCCCTGTAGTTTTCAACCTTGGCGGCTTTAAACTACTTGGACTTCAACTCTCAGAATTCCCCAGCCAGCACAGCTGGCTGGGGAATTCTGGGAGCTGAAGTCCACAGCTTAAAGTCCCCATGGCTGAGAAATAAATACTGGGCTACACTGATGGAGGATTTAAATCTGGGAGGAGGGAACCTGAGGTAAAATAATATAAGAAATGGGAGAGGAGGTTAAGTATGATCTAGCGGTTAAAGCGCCAGGTTAGAACCCAGGAGAAGGTGAGTTCTAGTTCTGCTTTGGGTATCAAAGCCAGCTGGGTGACTTTGGGCCAGTCACCAGGAGACGGTGAGTTCTAGTCCCGCCGCAGGCATGAAAACCGGCTGGGTGACTTTGGGCCAAACACTAGGAGACAGTGAGTTCTAGTCCCGCCTTAGGCATGGAAGCCAGCTGGGTGACGTTGGGCCAGTCACCAGGAGACAGTGAGTTCTAATCCCACCTTAGGTATGAAAGCCAACTGGGTGACTTTGGGCCAAACATCAGGAGCTGGTGAGTTCTAGTCCTACCTTAGGCATGACTAGTCAGACACAACCCATCAGTTTCTCTCAGCCCAACCCTCCTTGCAGGGTTGTCGTTGTGGGCAAAATAGGAGGAAGACGTATGAGGTATATTCACTACCTCGAGTTACTTATTAAAATAATAAAAGGCGGGGATTAAATCAATAATAAATTAAGTATGACACCCTCTTGCCTTTTTTGATGAAACTATCGTTGGCCTGCTTACTAAAAATCCAGCTTGACCTCTCAAGTTTTTAGATTTTTGCGATGAACGAATGAATGAACGAACAAACATTGAGAACAATCTGCTTTTGGCCCATCTTTATTGTTGTATCCTATTTTCCTTTTTCTGCCTGCTTCAGAAATGTCTGCTCATTTCCTGCTCACGGGAAAACACCTCTACCAAAGTTCTGGCACCCTACACTGCCTTCTGCAGGATCCATCAGAAAAGCGTACGTATTCTTTTACCGCCTTTTTTTGGAAGGACTATTCAAGGAAATAAAGGCAGGATTTAAAAAAAAAAAACCCACACCTTACAATTTTTTTTAATCTAATATTTTATTAATTTTCCAATTTTACCTTTGAATATTTAAAAAGCAACTTGAATCAATAGCCCAGTAACAGAATCTTAGTGCAAATCTCAGGTTACAACATCAAATATTCCTTTCTCTTTTTCCCTGAACATTTACTGTCTCGTATTCAGGTTGTTGTTTTTGTTGTTGTTAGTTGCGAAGTCGTGTCCGACCCATCGCGACCCCATGGACCACGTTCCTCCAGGCCTTCCTGTCCTCTACCATCTTCTGGAGTCCATTGAAGCTCCTGCCTCCTGCTTCAGGGACTCCATCCAGCCACCTCCTTCTCTGTCGTCCCCTTCTTCTTCTCTTGCCCTCCATCTTCCCCAGCATCAGGCCCTTCTCCAGGGAGTCCTTCCTTCTCATCAGGTGGCCAAAGTACTTGAGTTTCCACTTCAGGATTTGGCCTTCTCAAGAGCAGTCAGGGTTGATCTCCTCTAGGACTGACCGGTTGGATCGCCTTGCAGTCCAGGGGACTCGCAGGAGTCTTCTCCAGCACCAGAGTTCAAAGGCCTCCATTCTTTGGCGCTCAGCCTTTCTTACGGTCCAACTTTCACAGCCATACATTGCAACTGGGAAAACCACGGCCTTGACTCTACGCACTTTTGTTGGCAGGGTGACGTCTCTGCTTTTAGGTATGCTGTCTAGATTTGCCATAGCATATTCAGGTTAGTACATTTCTAATTATATCAACTCAGTAAGAACATCATTATTACACCTATCGATAAATTTTTAGCTTATACCAGTGGTTCTCAACCTGTGGGTTGGGACCCCATTTGGGGTCGATCGACCATTTCACGGGGGTCGCCAAGCAAGGCTGTCTGCCATTTTTTTTGTCCGCCATTTTTTTGTCCGCCATTTTTTTCCCTTTTCCAGCGGGTGCCTTACCTCCCTTGAGCTGGGCCAGCTGGTGGTTGACCTGCTCCGTCTCTGCCACTTGCCAGCTACACCTCGGCCGGCGCAGGGGGCGGAACCACGCATGCGCGGCGCGCCCGTGCAGGGAAAGTCCTCGACTTACGACCGGTTGGGTAGTCCTCGACTTACGACCGGTTTAGTCCTCGACTTACGACCGGTTTAGTCCTTGACTTACGACCGGTTTAGTCCTCGACTTACGACCGGTTGGGGTCGTGGCATTAAAAAGGTTGAGAACCACTGGCTTATACACATCTTAATTACATTCTATCTTCATGAACCATCCATCTCCTGTTATTGATTTTTTTTACTCACTTTTTAATTTCTTATCCCTCTTCCAATTTCACCGGTGACATTTTTAATTTTCAGACTTTGGGTAACCGAAATTTCCCTTATCTCACTTCGTAACAAACTATAATATCCAAAAGACACGTTTTATCTATTTGAATGCAATCTGGTTCTATTCCCTAAGAGTTATCTATTTCCCACCCTATTGAATCATCTACTTAATAACACGATATCGTTTATATGTAAACCCTTACGGTTTTTACCAAATCCATGGCTCGCTTTGTTACGGCGACGTTGGCTTAATGACCCCTGCAGTCACATGACTGACCTGTCTCCCAAGCATTGTGACCCAGGACTGTAATGGGCAGGCTTCATTACGGTCGTATGTCAAGGACTACCTCTCCTTCCAGCAACAGAAGGTGCATTAACTGAATCTTGAAAGCATCTCCCACACCTTCATTGGTTCTTTCTAAGGACCCTGAGGTTAAGGTAGGACTGTTCTGAATCACTTCCTCGTGCTTCCGGTTTTCCCAGGACTGAGTGACACTTTCCAATCTCCATAGCAACCTCTCCCTCTAAGGTTAAAATAAATGAACGGAATAGCAAAATTGGAAGGGACCTTGGAGGTCTTCTAGTCTAACCCCTTGCCCGTGCAGGAGACCCTGGACCTATACCGGTTGAGACAAGTGGTTGTCCAATCTCTTCTTAAAAATCTCCAGTGATAGGATAGGATAGGATAGGATAGGATAGGATAGAAAATATGGAATGGAATGAAATGCAATATGGAATGAAATACAGAATGGAATGGAATAAAATAGAATGGAACGGAACAGAATAGAATATAGAAATAGAATAGAATAGAATAGAATACAATAGAAAATGGAATGGAATGGAATGGAATATGGAATCAAATGGAATGGAATATGGAATGGAATATGGAATGGAATATGGAACCGAATGGAATGGAATATGGAATGGAATGGAATAAAATAGAATGGAACAGAATAGAATATAGAAATAGAATAGAATAGAATTAGAAAAGAAATAGAAAAGAAATAGGAATAGAACAGAACAGAACAAAATAGAATAGAATAGAGCAGAGCTGGAAGGGACCTTGGAGGTCTTCTAGTCCAGCCCACCGCACAAGCAAGAGAACCTATACCATCTCAGAAAAGTGACTGTCCAGTCTTTTCTTAAAAACTTCCAGTGTTGGAGCATTCACCGCTTCTGGTGGCAGGTTGTTCCACTGGTTAATTGTTCTAACTGTCAGGAAGTTTCTCCTTAGTTCCAGGTTGCTTCTCTCCTTGGTCGGTTTCCATCCGTTGCTTCTTGTCCTGCCTTCAGTCTTTTGGAGAAGAGCTTGACCCACTTTTCTTTGTGGCAGCCCCTCAAATATTGGAAGACTGCTGTCATGTCACCCCTAATCCTTCTTTTTATTAAACAGAATAAGCTTTTTGTTAAGCTAGACATGGCCAAGATATGATGATGATGATGATGATGATGATGATGATGATGATGATGATGATGATGATAATAATAATAATAATAATAATAATAATAATAATAATAATAATAGCCAAATAACACAGTTGGAAGAGACTTTAGCCTTCTGATCCAACCCTGTCTGCCTTCCAATCTCTTAAAAGCCTCCAGTGATGGAGCACTCACCACTTCTGGAGGCAGGTAGTTCCACTGGTTAATTGTTCTAACTGTCAGGAAGTTTCTCCTTAGTTCTAGGTTGCTTCTCTCCTTGATGAGTTTCCATCCGTTGCTTCTTGTCCTGCCTTCAGGCGCTTTGGAGAATAGCTTGAGCCCTATTTATTTTTCACCTCTCTTGTTCTGTCTTAATTTTAGATCACCTGTCTCGACATTTCCAGCGGAGGTGGGCTCGGAGTATCCACCAGCGCTGACGGCACGATGAAAATTTGGCAAGCCGCTAACGGGGAGGTTAGAGTAAGTATTGTCCGAGCCGGTGTTTCTCAACCTCAGAAGGGTGGACTTCATTTCCCAGAATCCCCCAGCCAGCTATGTGGTCTGAATCGTTTTAACAACCGCCTTGCTTAGCAAGAAAAGCTTCCGGTCCCAATTAGCAAGGATGCCATGTGTTCAATTCACTGTCTTTTCAGAGGATTTTGGAAGGTCACGTCTACGATGTGAATTGTTGTCGATTTTTCCCGTCGGGCATCGTGGTGCTGAGCGGAGGGATGGACGCCAGGCTGAAGATCTGGTCTGCAGAAAGCGGCAGCTGCGTCGCAACGTTCCAAGGACACAAAGCAGGTACAGAGAAGCGAGCATTGCGGTCAGCCCAGCGTTGCGTTGAATGAAGCCGGCTGCATATCTGGCTGAAGTTTGAAGGATTGCGTCTCAACTGTCCCATGTGGATCAATCGGTTGGGCTAAACATAGAACATCATCAGGGACCATAGAGGTCTTCTAGTCGAACCCCCAGCTTAAGCAGGAGAGCCTAGACCATTTCAGATAAATGGCCGTCCAGTCTCTTCTTATAAACTTCCAGTGATGGAGCACCCACAACTTCTGGAGGTCAGCTGTTCCACTGGTTAATTGTCCTCACTGTCAGGAAATTCCTCCTTAATTCCAGGTTGTTTCTCCCCTTGATTAGTTACTATCCGTTGCTTCTTCTCCTGCCTCCGGGTGCTTTGGAGAATAGGTTGACCCCCTCTTCTTTGTGACAGCCTCTCAAATATTGGAAGACTGCTGTCATGTCACCCCTGGTCCTTCTTTTCATTAAACAGAATAACAGAGTTGGAAGGGACCTTAGAGGTCTTCTAGTCCAGCCCCCTGTGCAAGCAGAAGAACCTATATAATCTCAGACAAGTGACTAGATCAGGGGTAGACAACCTTGGCTCTTTTATGACTTGTGGACTCCCAGAATTCCTGAGCCAGCCATGCTGAGGGGAAAGGGAGAGGTTTCCAAGCTGAGCCATGCTGGCTCAGGAATTCTGGGAGTTGAAGTCCACCAGTCATGAAGGGGCCATAGTTCCCCCATGCTGGCTGAGGAATTCTGGGAGTTGAAGTCCCCAAGTCATGAAGGGGCCAAAGTTTCCCTCATGCTGGCTCAGGAATTCTGGGAATTGAAGTCCACGAGTCATGAAGGGGTCAAAGTTTTCCCCATGCTGGCTCAGGAATTCTGGGAGTTGAAGTCCACGAGTCATGAAGGGGCCAAAGNTGAAGGGGCCAAAGTTTCCCTCATGCTGGCTCAGGAATTCTGGGAATTGAAGTCCACGAGTCATGAAGGGGTCAAAGTTTTCCCCATACTGGCTCAGGAATTCTGGGAGTTGAAGTCCACGAGTCATGAAGGGGCCAAGGTTCCCCCATGCTGGTTGAGGAATTCTGGGAGTTGAAGTCCACGAGTCATGAAGGGGCCAAAGATTCCCCCATGCTGGCTCAGGAATTCTGGGAATTGAAGTCCACAAGTCATGAAGGGGTCAGAGTTCCCTCATGCTGGCTCGGGAATTCTGGGAGTTGAAGTCCACGAGTCATGAAGGGGCCAAAGTTTCTCCCATGCTGGCTCAGGAATTCTGGGAGTTGAAGTCCACGAGTCATAAAAGAGCCAAGGTTGCCTATCCCTGGTCTAGTCCACGGGTGTCAAACCCGCCGCATCACGTGACAGGTGTGCAGCAGTCTGGCGCCGCTACGGCAACTGAGGTGACTTGCTAAATATTTCTCTTTTATGATCCTGCAGGAATCCTGGACACAGCCATTGTGGAGAGGGGCAGGAACGTGGTCTCCAGCTCACGGGACGGCACAGCGCGACTTTGGGATTGCGGGCGGTTGACTTGCCTGGGCGTTATAGCCGATTGCGGCTCTCCGGTCAATGGGATCGCTCTGAATGCCACAGACAACTCGTTAAACTTGGGATCCCCCGGAGAGCTTCCCAGTAAGTGATCATATTACAACGAGTTGTATTTTTACTTCTAAAAGCAGGACACAAAGCTCTTTGCGTCTCTTTTGAGGCCTGCCGAAAACCCACAACTCGTTTTCGGAACTCCCAGTTGCCTGGCTTCTAGCATGGTGCCTGGCGAAGCACGGGCGGATGGGAACCGCAGTCCCTGACCATGCTGGGTGGGCTCAGGGCCTTTTTCAGGAGGACTTCCTTGTTTTTCTTTGAAGATCTTTCGCTTCTCATCCAAGAAGCTTCTTCCGCTCGGACTGAATGGTGGGGAAGGATTTATACTCCTTGCAGAAAAACTGGTCATTTGCATCCTTTTAGAGGGTCGTTGAGGCCACTTGGAGGTTTGTCTGTGTCCTCAGGGTCACCTGAGTGGTGCAAATGGGTGTGGAGCCTTCTTGGAACTGCTGAAAGGACCGTGTTGTATAAACATAGATAAACCTCCAAGCGGCCTCAATGATAACTCTCTAAAAGGATGCAAATGACTGGCTGTCTGCAAGGAGTATAAATCCTTCCACTCCCCACCATCCACTCAGAGCTGGAGAAGCTTCTTGGATGAGAAGCGAAACGTCTTCAAGGAAAAACCCAAAGGGTTTTGCTTCTCATCTTCACTATCCGCTCTGACTGGATGGTGGGGAAGGGAAGGATTTATATTCTTTGCAGACAGCTGGTCATTTGGCTTCTTTTAGAGAGCCGTTGAGGCCACCTGGAGGTTTATCTGTGTCCTCAGGGTCACCTGAGTGGTGCAAATTGGTGTGGAGCCTTCTTGGAACTGCTGAAAGGATTGTGTTGCAGACTGGAGATACATAGATCATCCATTTGCACCACTCAGGTGACCCTGAGGACACAGATAAACCTCCAAGTGGCCTCAACGACCCTCTAAAAGGAGGCAAATGACCAGTTTTTCTGCAAGGAGTATAAATCCTTCCCTTCCCCACCATCCAGTCAGAGCTGAAGAAGCTTCTTGGATAAGAAGCGAAATGTCTTCAAAGAACAACAAGAAAGTCCAGTGGCCTCCTGAAAAAAGCACCTTTGGGACAACCATGACCTGGATGATGGAGAATCTCCATAGAGAGAGTCTGCCATGGACTCCCACACCCAGAAGCCTTGGGTCTACATTGACCCCAAGACCCCTAAGACAAGTCCATGCGGTCCAAAAGTTGTCTTTGTCCCCTCCCCACCGCCCGGGAGACTCACCCACTAGACCGGGTAAGTCTCCAAACTTGACAACTTGAAGACTTGCGGACTTCAGCTAGAACTAGAACTCCCAAGATTAACTCCCAGTTGCCTGGCTTTTAACCTGATGTCTTAACCATAAGACCATGCTGGCTGGTTAGGGAATTCTGGGAGTTGAAGTCCACAAGCCCTAAAGTTGCCAGGTTTGGAGGGCCTGGCTGGGGAATTCTGGGAGGTGAACTACGCAAGCCTTAAAGTTGCCAGGTTTGGAGGGCCTGGCTAGGGAATTCTGGGAGTTGAAGTCCACAAGCCTTAAAGGTGCCAGGTTTGGAGGGCCTGCCTGGGGAATTCTGGGAGTTGAAGTCCGCAAACCCTAAATATGCCAGGTTTGGAGGGCCTGGCTGGGGAATTCTGGGAGATGAAGCCCCAAGCCTTAAAGTTGAAGTCCACCAGTCTTAAATTTGCCACGTTTGGAGACCTCTGGTGTACCCAATTCCGGCTGAGGAATTCTGGGAATTGAAGTCCACCAGCCTTAAAGGTGCCAGGTTTGGAGGGCCTGGCCAGGGAATTCTGGGAGATAAAGTCCTCAGGCCTTAAAATTGCCAGGTTTGGAGGGCCTGGCTGGGGAATTCTGGGAGATGAAGCCCCAAGCCTTAAAGTTGCCAGGTTTGGAGGGCCTGGCTGGGGAATTCTGGGAGTTGAAGTCCACAAGCCATAAAATTGAAGTCCATAAGTCTTAAATTTGCCACGTTTGGAGACCTCTGGTGTATCCAATTCCGGCTGAGGAATTCTGGGAGTTGAAGTCCACCAGTCTTTAAAGTTGCCAAGGTTGGAGACCTCGCATATAGTGATTAAGGCACGAGGCTAGAAGCCGGACAACTGCACCGGGCCGAACTGTCTCTCTTTCCAATGCAGGTGAGCGCGAAGTTGGCACGGAAGGGAAGCTCTTGCTGTTGGCTCGGGAGGACAAAAAACTGCAAGGCGTGGGGTTACAAAGCAGGCAGCCGGTAAGATTTCTCCTCCACTTGGGATCAAGCGGCCTGTTTTCCTCCTTTCGTCTTGGAAGCCCCGGATTGCGAATGATCTCAGGAGAAGGGAAGGCGGCCCTTTTGCTCCTACCTTGAGTTTTGCGTCTGATCTGATAAGCTAGGATGTAGCAGCCTTTATGAGATGAGCTGATTTGACTTTTGAATTATCTGTTCTGTTCTTTCTAGTCTATATTCTATTCTGTTCTGTTCTGTTCTATTCTATTTCCTATTCTATTCTATTTCCTATTCTACTCTATATTCTATTCTATTTCCTATTCTATTCTATTCTTTCCTATTCTATTCTATTTCCTATTCTACTCTATTCTACTCTATTCTATTCTAATTCCTATTCTATTCTATTCTATTTCCTATTCTATTCTATTTCCTATTCTACTCTACTCTATTCTATTCTATTCTCTATTCTACTCTACTCTATTCTATTCTATTCTATTTCCTTTTCTATTCTATTTCCTATTCTATTTCCTATTCTATTCTATTCTATTCTATTTCCTATTCTATTCTATTACCTATTGTACTCTACTCTATTCTATTCTATTCTATTCTATTCTATTTCCTTTTCTATTTTATTTCCTATTCTATTCTATTCTACTCTATTCTATTCTATTTCCTATTCTATTCTATTTCCTATTGTACTCTATTCTATTCTATTCTATTCCATTCTATTCTTTCCTATTCTACTCTACTCTACTCCATTCCATTCCATTCCATTCCATTCTATTCTATTCTATTCTATTCTATTCTATTCTATTCTATTCTATTCTATTCTATTCTATTCTATTCTATTCTATTTTGCTTTCTTGCAGACATTTCATTACCCAACTAGGGAACATCATCAGTGCTAGGAGGGAGGGGGGTTTGTAGAGAAGTGGGAGGGGAAAAAAGGACTGTGGGGTCCTTGGTGCTCTCTGAGCCGGGTGGTTTTCTTGCAGACGTTTCATGACCCAACTAGGTAACATCATCAGTGTTAGTAGGAGGTGGGCTTAGATTAGATGTCAGACCACTTTTTTCTCTCTGATTTCTTCCTTAGATTTTTCTTTTTATCGGTTCGGATGCTTTCAACTGTTGCACCTTCCTCTCCAACACGTATCTGCTGGGAGGGACGCAGGATGGGACCATATACCAGCTGGATGTGAGAAACACCAAGTGAGTTAAGATTCCCGACTGCTTTGAAATGGCTAGGGGGGGGGGGGGTAATCTAGCAACCGTTTCCTTTTTTTTTTTTTCCCAATTTTTTTTATTCCAAATGTTGAGATACACACTCCCCAAAAAAGGAAAAAGAAACAAAAAGAAACAAAAAACAATAAAAAGAGCAAAATTGTACAAAAATGTGGAAACCCCCCAAAACAAGCATATACATAAACTGTACACCCCAGTTGAATATTGATAAATACATTTCAAAGATAACAACAACAACAACAATAATAATAATAATAGAAGAGGTCATCTAGTCCAACCCCCTGCTCAGGCAGGAAACCCTTATACCATTTCAGACAAATGGCTGTCCAGTATCTTAGAATAGAATAGAGCTGGACGGGACCTTGGAGGTCATCTAGCCCAGGGCATTTCAACCAGTGGTAGGGGTACCACCTGTAGTACATTGGCACCTGGCAGGTGATACGCGACCATCCTAGAAAAGAGGTAGCGGGGGAGGGGAATGAGCTGAACCGGTGGCAGCACCGCACAAGCCTGAGCGAGAGACGGCTGGAGCTGCAGGGCTGTCAGGGCTCTGCGGAAGCGCCAGGATCAGCGCCAGGATCCAGCTGGAGCTCGGCGCTGATCCTGGCGCTTCCGCTGAGCCCAGAAGAAGCACCAATCAGCTGGAATGTTGCAGCCTCTCCAGGGTCTTGTGATTTACATTCAGATGCTTGGCAACCGATTCATATTTATGACGGTCACAGTGTCCCAGGGTCATGTGAAGGGACCAAAACCTGCTGCAACCACCCAGCAGACGGGGGGGGGGAATAAAAACCAAACACCCCCCCACCCCACCCCTGCTGCCAATCCTCAACAGAAATGCTCACAACAATGGAAACCTCGGACAGGAGGAAGAGCGCGGCCGGGCGGGCAGGCAGGGGTCTTGCTCGGCTGTGCCTTGGGGGGACACTTTTTTCAGTGCCATTGTAACTTCGAACAGTCACTAAGCGAACTGTTGTAAGTCGAGGGCTACCTGTACTTTATCACTTTTTTCCTTTTTTTTTTTTTTTTGGTCATCAAGTTTTTGACCCCTTGCTAGGCGACTGGTGGTACTCGGATGTTGCCATATCCTAAAAGTGGTACAATGGGTGGAAAGGTTGAAAAGCCCTGGTCTATAGTCCAACCCCCTGCTCCGGTAGGAAACTTTTATACTTATATTTCAGACAAACGGCTGTCCTTTTTAACAATCTCCCCCTCCCCTTCCGTAGCTTAATGTGGCTGTTGGTTTTATCCGTGAACTATGTTTCCACAGGCGGCTAGTCCTCAACGTATAACCCCAATTGAGTCCCAAATTTACGTCACTAAGTGAGACATGTGTGACGTGAAGTTTGCCCTGCTTTACGCCCTTTCTTGCTACAGCTGTTAAGTGAGTCACGCGGTCCTTAAGTGAAAATGGCTTTTCCCCCACTGACTTTGCTTGTCAGAAGGTCGCCAAAGGGGATCGCGTGATCCCGGGACGCTGCGACCGTCATAAGTATGAGTCAGTCTGAATTTTGATTGCGTCACCACGGGGATGCTGCAAAGGTTGTAAATGTGAAAAACGGCCCTAAGTCATTTTTTTTCAGTGCTGTTTTAACTTCGGTCACTAAATGAACTGTCGTAAAGCGAGGACTTTATTCGCACGACCGGGAATGCTTGGGAATCTCTGTCGACATTTCAATATGGGAATTCTTTGTCCGTTTTCAGAGCTCCCGTTCGAGTGATCCAGCGATCAGGAGCCCCAGTCCTTTCCCTGATGCCTTATAAAGACGGGTTTATTGCCAGCCAAGGTAAAATTGATGCATTTTTTATTTATTTAGTAAGGAAATGCAAATGCCTGCTCAACTCAGTAATAATAATAAAATTGGAAGGGACCTTGGAGGTCATCTAGTCCAACCCCCTGCTCAGGCAGAAAACCCTATACCATTTCAGACAAATGGCTGTTCAGCCTCTTCTTAAAAACTTCCAGTGTTGGAGCATTCACCGCTTCTGGAGGCAGGTTGTTCCACTGGTTAATTGTTCTGACTGTCAGGAAATTCCTCCTTAGTTCCAGGTTGCTTCTCTCCTTGATTGGTTTCCATCCATTACTTCTTGTCCTGCCTTCAGTTGCTTTGGAGGATAGCTTGACTCCCTCTTCTTTGGGGCAGCCCCTGAGATACTGGAAGACTGCTATCATGTCCCCCCTCGTCCTTCTCTTCATTAAACTAGATATACCCGATTCTAGCAACCCATAACTATCCCTGCCTTCTTGCTCCTTTTTCTTTTCTTTCTTTTCTCTCTCTCTCTCTTCCTTCCTTCCTTCCTTCCTTTTTTTGTTCCTTCCTTCCTTCCTTCCTTCCTTCCTTCCTTCCTTCCTTCCTTTCTTTCTTTCTTTCTTAAATTTATATGCCACCCATCTCGCTATCCAAGCGATTCTGGGGAGTTTACCAAAAACAAATAGCCAAACAATTACAAGTATAAAAACAAATAGAATTAAAAAGATTCAATGCAGAGTTTCAATGCTTCCCTCTTTGCAGGTGATGGAACTTGTTTCATTATGCAACAAGACCTCGATCACGTTCTTGAGCTGACCGGACCCGACTGTGATCCTGTGTACAAGGTATGTATAAAACACAACATTCAGCACGAGCTCGCTTGAGCAAAGAAGGGACGTCTGGAAGGGAAAAATAGGAATCGGAATCCTACCCGGAAACCGAAATAGGAGTTGCCTGGCAAGATGGTGAAAATGAAATTTAGTGGTGAAAAAAGTAAGGTTCTACATTTAGGCAAGAAAAACCAAATGTACAGATATAGTATAGGTCAGAGGTAGGCAACCTTGGCTCTTTTATGACTCGTGGACTTCAACTCCCAGAATTCCTGAGCCAGCCATGCTGAGGGGAAAGGGAGAGGTTTCCAAGCTGAGCCATGCTGGCTCAGGAATTCTGGGAGTTGAAGTCCACGAGTCATGAAGGGGCCATAGTTCCCCCATGCTAGCTGAGGAATTCTGGGAGTTGAAGTCCATAAGTCATGAAGGGGTCATAGTTCCCTCATGCTGGCTCAGGAATTCTGGGAGTTGAAGTCCACGAGTCATGAAGGGGCCATAGTTCCCCCATGCTGGCTCAGGAACTCTGGGAGTTGAAGTCCATGAGTCATAAAGGAGCCAAGGTTGCCTACCCCTGATATAGGTGGTACCTTGCTCAGTAGTAGTAACTGTGAGAGGGATCTCGGAGTCCTAGTGGACAATCACTTAAATAGGAGCCAGCCGTGTGCTGCAGCTGCCAAAAAAGCCAACACAGTGCTGGGCTGCATTAACAGAGGGATAGAATCAAGATCACGTGAAGTATTAATACCATTTTACAATGCCTTAGTAAGGCCACACTTGGAATCTGGCATCCATTTTTGGTCACCACAATGTAAAAAAGATGTTGAGACTCTAGAAAGAGTACAGAGAAGAGCAATGAAGATGATCAGGGGACTGGAGGCTAAAACATATAAGGAATGGCTGCTGGAATTGCGTATGTCTAGTTTAATGAGGAGAAGGACGAGGGGGAACATGATATCAGTGTTCCAATATCTCAGGGGCTGCCACAAAGAAGAATTGGGGGTCAAGCTATTCTCCAAAGTGCCTGAAGGCAGGACAAGAAGCAACGGATGGAAACTCATCAAGGAGAGAAGCAACCTAGAACTAAGGAGAAACTTCCTGACAGTTAGAACAATTAACCAGTGGAACCACCTGCCTCCAGAAGCGGTGAATGCTCCAACACTGGAACTTTTTTTAAAGACGTTGGAGAAAGGGGGGTTGGACTAGATGACCTCAAGGGTCCCTTCCAACTCTGTGATTCTCTAAGGGTCTCTTGCTTGAGCAGGGAGTTGGACTAGATGACCTTCAGGGTCCCTTCCAACTCTGTGATTCTCTAAGGGTCTCTTGCTTGAGCAGGGAGTTGGACTAGATGACCTCCAGGGTCCCTTCCAACTCTGTGATTCTGTAAGGAGACTTGAGAAAGAAAGAAAGGAAGGAGGGAAGGAAGGAGAAAAGAAAGAAAAAAAAGAAAGGAAAGAAAGAGAGAAAAAGGAAGGAAGGAAAGAAAGAAAGAAAGAACAGGGGGATGGACTAGATGACCTCCAGGGTCTCTTCAAACTCTGTAATTCTGTAAGGGTCTCCTGCTTGAGAAAGAAAGAAAGAAAGAAAGGAAGGAAGGGAGGAAGGAAAAGAAAGGAAGAAAAGAAAGAAAAAAAAAAGAAAGAGCAGGGGGATGGACTAGATGACCTACAGGGTCCCTTCCAACTCTGTGATTCTGTATGGGTCTCCCGCTTGAGCAGGGGGGATGGACTAGATGACCTCCAAGGTCTCTTCCAACTCTGTTATTAAAAAAAAAAGAAAGAAAAGAAAAAAAAACGCACTTAACAAACGTCTCGTTTAGCCACAGTAATTTTAGTCTCCGTTGTGGCCGTAAGCCCAGGACCACCCAGCTTGTCATCAGGAACCCTACGAGGGTTGAGACATTTTTTTTCTGATTTTTTTTTTCTAGGTAGCCACGTGGGGAAAAGAAATCTACACTTGCTGCCGAGACGGGATCCTGAGGCGATACCAGCTTTCCGATCTCTGATCCGCCTGGAAATTTCCACCACGGACTGCAAATCCTGGATTTAGTTCTGCGATTCCTTTCAGCGGCCGTTTTGAAAGGCGCCAACGGGGCTCCTGGTTTCTAGACCTGCTGTACCAGTGTTTCTGAACCTCGGCCCCTTTAAGAGGGGTGGACTTCAACTCCCAGAATTCCCCAGCCAGCCATGGCTGGCTGGGGAATTCTGGGAGTTGAAGTCCACCCCTCTTAAAGGGGCCGAGGTTCAGAAACACTGGCTTATATACAGTCGCTTAAATAGAGCTGACCCAGGGGTCTTCCAACTTGGCCCTTTTAGGACGTGTGGACTTCAACTCCCAGAATTCCTCAGCCAGGCACACTGGCTGAGGAATTCTGGGAGTTGAAGTCCACAAGTCCTAGTTTGAAGACCCCTGAGCTGACAGATATGGCTAATGTGCTTTGAGTAGCCAGGAAGGTTTCTGCTTATTAAAGACCACTTTGCATTTGGGAAAAAAACAAAATCACTTTGGGTTTTGATTTTGATTGTGTTTTGATTCTTCTAAAGCCCGGGCCAAGGAACTGACCGGTGGAAGGAGAACCGAAATGGTATAGGATTTCCTGCCTGAGCAGTGGGTTGGACTAGATGACCTCCAAGGTCCCTTCCAACTTTACTATTATTATTATTAACCCAGGATCAATGAGCTCACGGCAGGAATTCCTTTTTGGTAGCCCCTTTGGATTGTAAGGTCGCTGACGCTTGGCAAAACTTGAGAAATCATAAAAATCCAATCATGAAAACTCAAGCCGAGGCTCCTTAAAGGCACAGCGCTTTATTTTCAATGGAAATACGTTAACTTCCCTCCCTCTCCCTCAGATTTGGACTGGAAAGCAGAATGAGGGAGAAAGGTTTGATTTACAGAATAGAATACAGAATAACAGAATACAGAATAAGGCCTTGGAATAGTGCATCCAATGTTGGTCACCACGATGTAAAAAAGATGTTGAGACTCTGGAAAGAGTGCAGAGAAGAGCAACAAAGATGATTAGGGGACTGGAGGCTGAAACATATAAGGAACGGCTGCTGGAATTGGGTACGTCTAGTTTAATGAAGAGAAGGACGAGGGGGGACATGATAGCAGCGTTCCAGTATCTCAGGGGCTGCCCCAAAGAAGAGGGAGTCAAGCTATTCTCCAAAGCCCCTGAAGGCAGGACAAGAAGCAACAGGTGGAAACTAACCAAGGAGAGAAGCAACCTAGAACTAAGGAGAAACTTCCTGACAGTGAGAACAATTAACCAGTGGAACCACCTGCCTCCAGAAGCGGTGAATGCTCCAACACTGGAAGTTTTTAAGAAGAGACTGGACAGCCATTTGTCCGAAATGGTATAGGGTTTCCTGCCTGAGCAGGGGGATGGACTAGATGACCTCCAAGGTCCCTTCCAACTTTATTCTATTCTAAGAGATTGGACAGCCATTTGTCTGAAACGATATAGGGTTTCCTGCCTGAGCAGGGAGTTGGACTAGATGACCTCCAAGGTCCCTTCCATTATTATTATTATTATTATTATTATTATTATTATTATTATTATTATTATTATTATTATTATTATTATTATTATTATTATTATTATTATTATATGGTCCTAAGTCCCTTCTTTTCAGTGCTGTTGCAAATTCGGTCACTAAACGAACAGTTGCATATATTTTCAAGGACTGTACAGGCAGCCCTCGACTCGCCGCCGTTCATTTAGTGACCGTGCAAAGTTACAACGGCCCTGGGAAAAGCGACTTAGGACCGTGTTGCACTGTTACGCCCGCTTCCCCCACGGTCACGCGATCAGAATTCAAAGGCTTGGCAATTGCTTCACAGTTACGACCGTAGCTTTTTCCCAGGGTTAGGTGATTCCCCCTTTTGCGGCCTTGTGACAAGCAAAGTCAAGATTCACTTAACAACCGGCTTATTAACATATCAACTGCAGTGATTCGCTTAACGACTGTGGCAAAACTCACTTAACAAACGTCTCACTTAACAAGAGATTTGGGGCTCCCTTGCGGTCGTAAGTTGAGGACTACCTATAAACAGTTAAATGCATGGAAAGCTTTCTGGGAAAATCTTCCCTCCCACACACACACACACACACCCTTCCCGGTCTGCAGCTGCTGATATAGCTGAACTGTGTATAAAGTACCATCCCATAATTATGTTTTCCTAGTCTGTCTTTAGCCCCCCCCCCCCAAAAAAAAGCTTCATTACCCTCTTGGCAGGAGCAAAGTGGCTGAAGGGTAAACAAAAGAGGGCATTTTGCAGCCACGTGGAAGAGTCTAAAAAGGTCATAAAAAGAGGTTTTACAAAGAGTCAGACATGTCTTGATTTCAAAGTCAACACCTCCCCTCCCCATAAAAGCTTCAATTACCAGACCAGACTGCATCACACACACACCCTAATCCTGAACAATCTGCGTGCAGCTTTGCTTAATTTTTACCGTTGTTTTCAGCACTGAGGACCCTCACCCTGGAAAAAAACAGACTGAAAAATAGCGTGCCTGGCTGAGGAATTCTGGGAGTTGGAAGTCCACAAGTCATCAAAGGGCCAAGTTTGAAGACCCCTGGTCTAGGGTCTCCTGCTCCAGCAGGGAGGTTGAACTAGATTAGATCTCCAAGGTCCCTTCCAAGCCTGTGATTCGGTCTGGGGATCGCCTAGTGGTCTCCCATCCAATGCAAAGTGGTCACCAGACTTGGCAGAACTTCAGACTCCGGCAAATAGAACTAAGGAGAAACTTCCTGACAGTTAGAACAATTAACCAGTGGAACCACCTGCCTCCAGAAGCGGTGAATGCTCCAACACTGGAAGTTTTTAAGAAGAGACTGGACAGCCATTTGTCTGAAATGGAATAGGGTTTCCTGCCTGAGCAGGGGGTTGGACTAGATGACCTCCAAGGTCCCTTCCAACTTTATCATCATCATCATCATCATCATCATCATCATTATGTTGTTGTTGTTATTATTATTATTATTATTATTATTATTATTATTATTATTATTATTATTATTGATCATCGCAGTCAGCCAGATGTTCAGACTGGATTTGGCATTTTTGTCTACCTATCGAGTCTAACAATAATAATAATAATAATAATAATAATAATAATAATAATAATAATAATAATAATAATAATAATAATAATAATAATAATAATAATATCATCCCAAGGAAATTGGTTTTCCGGGTGTGTGTGCGGGGTGTGTGTGTGCAATCCTTCCCCAACCTCTTGCAGCACCTTTTGCAAACCAGTTTTTTGCGGGTCTCCTGCCCCCAAAAAGGTTGCAAACCGCCCCTCCCAAGGGACGCCCCTTCTTGTGCAAAGGAGAGGGACCGGCGGGGGTCCTTTGCCCCAGGACAACAACCCCCCCAACCCTGAAACAGGGTTCCCACTGCATCTCCGGGCTTCCCAACACAGCAACGAGAAACGCGCGGCATCCGAAGAATTCCCCGGGGACGCGAGACTACAACTCCCGTCATGCCCCGGGCGGTCGGCGGCGGCGGTCGCCATAGCAACGGGAGAAGCCCGACGCAAACCAGGCCGCGATGGGGCAGGATTACTACGTGGTGCTGGAGCTGAACCGCAACGCCAAGGATGCGGACATCAAGAAGGCGTGAGGGCCCGGGGTGGAGGCTGCAAGGCGGGCAGAAAGAGGGGTGCCTCTCCAGGCGCGTGGGATTGCAACGCCCATCCTCCTTGGCCGTGCAGCATGGGCTTGGCGGAGCCTCCGCCCATCTCCCACTTTGCCCCTTTTGAGAATCCCTGCATTTGCAGGCTGCATGGACGTGGGGAGCTCCGAAATGGTATAAGGTTTCCTGCCTGAGCAGGGGGTTGGACTAGATGACCTCCAAGGTCCCTTCCAACTTTTTATTATTATTATTATTATTATTATTATTATTATTATTATTATTATTATTATTATTATTATTATTATTATTATTATTATTATTATTATTATTCCCCCCTCCTGTGCAACGGGCAAGGAACCCCCCCCCAAATCTGCCCTCTTAGTGCAGGGCTCTGCAAATTTGGCAACTTTTACGACTTGTGGACTTCAACTCCCAGAATTCCCTGACCTAAAAGCATTCTGGCTGGGGAATGCTGGGAGTTGAAGTCCACAAGGGTTTAAAAGTTGCCAAGTAAGGCACTGCTTCTGCATCTGGGCCACTTGAAGAGATGTGGACTTCAACTCCCAGAATTCCCTGTCTTAAAGCACTCTGGCTGGGGAATGCTGGGAGTCGAAGTCCACAAGGGGTTAAATGTATCCAAATTCGGAGACCCCCTGCACTAAGGCAGTGCTTTCTCCATCTGGGCCACTTGAAGACATGTGGACTTCATCTCCCAGAATTCCCTGTCTTAAAGCACACTTTGAATGAGGAATGCTGGGAGTCGAAGTCCATACCCCTTCAAGCGCTGCTCTAGGGGGTGGCCCAAGGCTTTGCGCCACCCCCGAACTTGCAAAGATGCAAAAAGCATTGAACGAGTGAAAGCGATGCCCCAACACAGCTTAACAAACCTGGCAAAGCCGGTTGTGTGAATCCAGTGTTGGGCGTTCGGGATGCCTGGAACAAAAAGTGCAGCTTCTCTCTGTGTGGTTTGCAGATATCGGAAGCTGGCCTTGAAGTATCACCCGCTAAAGAACAAGGAGCCGTGGGCTCCTGGGAAATTCAAGCAGTTGGCCGAAGCCTACGATGTCCTAAGCGACCGTAAGTAAAGGAAAGGAGACCACACAGAGATGCAGCACGGAAGATCTGCTTCTCTACGACATCCAAGGGTCTTCTCCTCCCATTATACAACTGTGGGCTAAGCTGTCTCTTACTGACTGTTCCCTAAGCATCCTTTCTTCCTATTCTTCAAGGTCTTTCTCACACGCCATTAAATCAAGGACGCTGAAGAGGATTTAGATCAGTGTTTCTCAAAAAAAAAAAAAAGGGTAGACCTCAATTCCCAGAATTCCCGTGGCTGGGGCATTTTGGGAGTTGAGGTCCATCCATCTTAAAGTGTCCAAAATTGAGAAACACAGCCATGTGCTGCAGCTGCCGAAAAAGGCAACACAATTCTAGGCTGCATTAACAGAGGGATAGAATCAAAATCACGTGAAGTATTAATACCACTTTACAAGGCCTTGGTAAGGCCACACTTGGAATATGGCATCCAGTTTTGGTCACCAGGATGTAAAAAAGATGTTGAGACTCTGGAAAGAGTACAGAGAAGAGCAACGAAGATGATTAGGGGACTGGAGGCTAAAACATAGAAGGAACGGTTGCTGGAATTGGGTATGTCCAGTTTAACGAAGAGAAGGACGAGGGGGGACATGATAGCAGTCTTCCAGTATCTCAGGGGCTGCCCCAAAGAAGAGGCAGTCAAGCTATTCTCCAAAGCGCCTGAAGGCAGGACAAGAAGCAACGGATGGAAACTGATCAAGGAGAGAAGCAACCTAGAACTAAGGAGAAACTTCCTGACAGTGAGAACAATTAACCAGTGGAACAACCTGCCTCCAGAAGTGGTGAATGCTCCAACACTGGAAGTTTTTAAGAAGAGACTGAACAGCCATTTGTCCGAAATGGTGTAGGGTTTTCTGCCTGAGCAGGGGGTTGGACTAGATGACCTCCAAGGTCCCTTCCAACTTTATTATTATTATTATTATTATTATTATTATTATTATTATTATTATTATTATTATTATTATTATTATTATTATTATTATTATTATATGGACACAGGCTCTTTTCCGGTAAGTAGAAGAGGAAGGAAGAGAGCAAACTGAAGAACGCAACAAGAACAACTTGTGTGTGTGTGGGGAAAAAAAAGAGCTCCTCTCTTTTCTGCAAGGTCCACAGGTAGTCCTCAACGTACGACCGCAACTAGCTGAAAATTTCTGTCGCTAAGCCGGGGCAGTTCTTAAGCAAATTTTGGCCCTGTTGTTAAGTGGAATCTCAGTTGTTAAGTTAGTCACACGGTCGTTAAGCGAATCTGGCTCCCCCGTTGACTTCGCTTGTGAGAAGGTCACAAAATTAGGAATCACATGTCTGAAATGATGTAGGGTTCCTGCCTGAGCAGTGGGTTGGACTCGATGATCTCCAAGGTCCCTTCCAACTTTATTATTATTATTATTATTATTATTATTATTATTATTATTATTATTATTATTATTATTATTATTATTATTATTATTATTATTATTATTATTATTATTATTATTATTATCCCGGGACACTGCAACCGTCCTAAGTACATGCCAGTTTCCAAGCCTCTGAATTTTGGTGACCATGAAGATGCCGCAACACTTGTAAGTGTGAAAAACGATCCTAGGTCTCTTTTTCCAGTGCCGTTGTAACTTCAAACAGTCACTAAATGAACTGTTGTAAGTCGAGGACTTCCTATATACAATACGGTGCCCACCGATTATTTTTCCTTCCTCTTTTTTTTGTCTGAAATGGTCTACGGTTTCCTGCCTGAACAGGGGGTTGGACTAGATGACCTCCAAGGTCCCTTTCAACTTTCTTCTTCTTCTTCTTCTTCTTCTTCTTCTTCTTCTTCTTCTTCTTCTTCTTCTTCTTCTTCTTCTTCTTCTTCTTCTTCTTCTTCTTCTTTCTTCTTCTTCTTCTTCTTCTTCTTCTTCTTCTCTATTATTACTATTATTATTATTATTATTATTATTATTATTATTATTATTATTTGCCCAGCTAAATGTTGCCTCTTTGATCTTTAGCTGTGAAGAAAGCCGTGTACGATAAGTTTGCCGAGGAGGGTCTGAAGGGAGGAATCCCCCTGGAGTTTGGCATTGACACCCCCTGGACTGAAGGCTACATCTTCCATGGAAACCCTGATAAAGTTTTCCGTGATTTCTTCGGAGGAGACAACCCCTTCTCTGGTAGGTTCGGACAACCCACCTGTTCGCCTGCGACTTGCAGGTCAGCGTTATGTCTGAGTGAAGTCCAGGAGACGGGCAGGAGAGCAGCTTCTAGCCAGCGTACCAGGCCTGTTTATGTGAGTCTAGATACCAACAAAAACTCTCATCCCAAATAGAACTACCTGTATTTAGTCAGGCTGGTGCAGTGCTTTTCAACCTTGCTAACTTATATATATAGAATAGAGCTAGAAGGAACCTTGGAGGTCTTCTAGTCCAGCCCCCTGCTCAAGCAGGAGAACCTATGCCGTCTCAGAAAAGTGGCTGTCTAGTCTGTTCTTAAAGACCTCCAGTGATGGAGCGCCCACGATTTCTAGTGGCAAGCTGTTCCACTGGTTAATTGTCCTCACTGTTAGGAAGTTTCTCCTTAATTCCAGGTTGCTTCTCTCCTTGGTCAGTTTCCAATCCTTGTTTCTCGTCCTTCCCTCTGGTGCTTTGGAGAATAGTTTGACCCCCTCTTCTTTGTGGCAGCCCCCCAAATACTGGAATTCTGCTATCACGTCTCCCCTATTTCTTCTTTCCTTTAGACTAGCCAGACCCAAGTCCCGCAGCCGTTCTTCATATCTTTTGATCTCCAGGCCTTGGATCATCTTAGTTGCTCTTCTCTGAATTTTTTTCCAAACTCTCAATATCTTTTTTGTGATATGGTGACCAAAACTGGAGGCAGTATTCCAGGTGTGTCCTCACTAGGGTTTTATAAAGCGGTACTAGTACTTCGCGTGATCTTGATTCTATGCCTTTTCAAGATGTAAGGACTTCAGCTCCCAGAATGCCTCAGCCGTCACGGGGAATTCTGGGAGTTGAAGTCCGCCCATCTTAAGATTGTCAAGTTTGGCAAACACTAGGCCGGCGGAAGGTAACCGGTGCCCACCTCTCCTCTCCCCGCTTTAGAATTCTACACTGCGGAAGGGGCCGAAGTAAACATGGCTTTTGGGGGTCTCCGCGGCCGTGGGGTGAAGAAGCAGGACCCCCCCATCGAACGGGACCTCTACCTGTCCCTTGAAGACCTGTTTTTTGGGTGCACCAAGAAAATAAAAATCTCGCGGAGGGTAAGGGAGGAAAACATGAGGTGGAAGGAGGTTTAAGGTGTGTGTGTGTGTGTGTGTGTGTGTGTGTTTTGGATCAGGGAGGGAGTTTTCACACAAAATGGGGGCGGGACTTTGATCTCTTGGCTGCCATCTTGAAGTTTTTGACTCGTTTTGCTGTGCCCATCTTGTCCCCATCAGAATTGGGGCAGAATTGACAACTGGCATGTACCTCCGTTGTGTTGTGACAGCACAACTGTCCTAACACCAAGCTTAGTAGGGCTGTCGACTGTGCAGATGAACAACTAAGCTTGTGTAGGTAATCCACAACTATCAACCATAACTGAGCCCAGAATTACAGTCGTAAGCCGTGCCGGTCGCTAAACGGATCGCCACGTGACTGACTACAAGTAGTTCTTGACTTACAACGGTTCGTTTAGTGACCGTTTAAAGTTGCAATGGCGCTGAAAAGGGTGACTGGTGACCGTTTTTCACACTTACGGGTCGTGGTCACGTGATCAAAATTCAGAGGCTTGGCAACTGGCGTGTACTTAGGACGGTTGCAGTGTCCCCATCGTCACATGATCAAAATCCAGACGTTGGGCAACTGACTCATACTTACGACTGAGTTGAAGTCCACAAGTCTTAAAGTTGCCAAGTTTGAAGACTACCGCTGTATGTGAACGGTATCCCCCCCCCAATCTCTTTCCAAACCCTCAGGTGATGAACGAGGACGGTCACGCCTCCACCATTAAAGATAAGATCCTAACAATCGATGTTCAGCCCGGATGGAAGTCGGGGACTAAGATCACTTTTAAAGAGGAAGGAGACCAGGTGAGGTGAAGCAAGGACAGGTGAGGTGGTAGGACTGCTAATATAAATCTTTCCATTCCCCACCATTCAGCCAGAACTGAACAGAGTTGGAAGGGATCTTGGAGGTCATCTAGTCCAGCCCCCTGCTCAAGCAGGAGGCTCTATGCCATTCCAGTCAAGTGGCAGTCCAGTCTCTTCTTAAAAACCTACAGCGATGGAGCACCCACAACTTCCGAAGGCAACTTCCATCCCACTCATTAATTAACACAATAACAGTGTTGGAAGGGACCTTGAAGGTCTTCTAGTCCAGCCCCCTGCTCAAGCAGGAGACCCTTTACCATTCCAAACAAGTGGCTGTCCAGTCTCTTCTTGAAAACTTCCAGTGATGGAGAAGGAAGGAAGGAAGGAAGGAAGGAAGGAAGGAAGGAAGGAAGGAAGGAAGGAAAGCAGAATAACAGAATAGCAGAGTTGGAAGGGGCCTTGGAGGTCTTCTAGTCCAGCCCCCTGCTCAAGCAGGAGACCCTCTACCATTCCAACCAAGTGGCTGTCCAGTCTCTTCTTAAAAACGTCCAGTGATGGAGCGGCCACGATTTCTGGAGGCAACTTCCGTTCCACCAGTTAATTGTTCTGTCAGGACATTTTTCCTTACTGCTAACTTGTTTGAAGTTGAGAGAACTCTCTCTCTAATCCAGGGGTCTTCAAACATGGCCCTTTTTTGACTTGTGGACTTCAACTCCCAGAATTCCTCAGCCAGGCATGCTGGCTGATGAATTCTGGGAGTTGAAGTCCACGAGTCATGAAGGGGCCAAAGTTTCCCTCATGCTGGCTCAGGAATTCTGGGAGTTGAAGTCCACGAGTCATGAAGGGGGCCATAGTTCCCCCATGCTGGCTGAGGAATTCTGGGAGTTGAAGTCCACGAGTCATGAAGGGGCCATAGTTCCCCCATGCTGGCTGAGGAGTTCTGGGAGTTGAAGTCCACGAGTCATGAAGGGGCCATAGTTCCCCCATGCTGGCTCAGGAATTCTGGGAGTTGAAGTCCACGAGTCATGAAGGGGCCATTGTTCCCCCATGCTGGCTCAGGAATTCTGGGAGTTGAAGTCCACGAGTCATGAAGGGGCCATAGTTCCCCCATGCTGGCTCAGGAATTCTGGGAGTTGAAGTCCACAAGCCATGAAGGGGCCATTGTTCCCCCATGCTGGCTCAGGAATTCTGGGAGTTGGTCCACAAGTTATGAAGGGGCCATAGTTCCCCCATGCTGGCTCAGGAATTCTGGGAGTTGAAGTCCACGAGTCATGAAGGGGCCATAGTTCCCCCATGTTGGCTGAGGAATTCTGGGAGTTGAAGTCTTAAAGTTGCCAAGGTTGAAGACCCCTGCCTTATACCATTTCAGACAAATGGCTGTCCAATCGCTTCTCAAAAATCTCCAGTGATAATACAGTTAAAACGAGCCTGGCAGGCTGATCACCTGGAGGAACAATTCAACTGCACACACCTTTGCTTCCCTTGGATAATCCGAAGGGTTAATATAGGTTGTGAGAAATCTCCTTTTTCAACCCTGCCCGACCTTACCCCCATTCCTGGTCTTTCATTTTAGGGTCCCAACATTATCCCTGCGGATATCATCTTCATTGTGAAGGAGAAACTCCATCCCAGGTTTAAACGGGAGGACGACAACCTGCTCTACGTGGCCAGCATCCCTCTGGGAAAGGTAACGCAAAGACTAGGCAGGGGGAACCAAAGGCTGCTGTCGTTTACGCTAACACACACACACACACACACATACAATGACACACAGGCGGGGTGTCCACCTATCATGTATAACCATGCTTGGGTTACGTATGGTTTACTTGATCCTGAGCTGGTATGGACTCTTAGTGGCTTCATAGATTAGACCAGCGGTCTTCAAACGTGCCCCTTTTATGACTTGTGGACTTCAACTCCCAGAATTCCTCAGCCAGCATGGGGGAACTGTGGCCCCTTCATGACTTGTGGACTTCAACTCCCAGAATTCCTGAGCCAGCCCTGGCTGGGGAATTCTGGGAGTTGAGGTCCATCCATGCTGACTGGGGAATTCTGGGAGTTGAAGTCCATCCATGCTGACAGGAATTTTAGGTGAAGAATTCCTGAGCCCGCATGGGGGAACTATGGCCCCTTCATGATTTGTGGACTTCAACTCCCAGAATTCCTGAGCTAGCATGGGGGAACTATGGCCCTTTTATGACTTGTGGACTTCAACTCCCAGAATTCCTCAGCCAGCATGTCTGGCTGAGGAATTCTGGGAGTTGAAGTCCACAAGTCATAAAAGGGCCATGTTTGAAGACCCCTGGGTTAGACCTTCTCCATGGTGATCTGTCCCAACCTGGTCCTTCAAACAACTAGTTGTAACTCGCTTTAATCAGTTCGAGGACTCTCTGTGTTGTGCAAATGCATCCCTGGGTCATTCTGGGATAGCAAATCTCAGCCGGTCCCTGTCTATTACTCCCCCAGGCCCTGATAGGCTGCACGGTGGACGTGAGGACTCTGGATGACCGGCTGTTGAACATCCCCATCAATGACATTGTCCAGTAAGTGCCGTCTTGGAGGAAGGGGAGGGTCTGGGGAGCTGACGGTTAACCCCTCCCTGGCTGCGTTCACACCACCGATCATTGTGGCATGGTTAACCAAACAACCTCCGTTTTGCAGAAGGCAAAGATGGCGCACAGGTGCTTTTTCTTGAGGCCACTGGACTTTCTTGTTTTCATCTGCAGACGTTTCGCTTCTCATCCAAGAAGCTTCTTCGGCTCTGACTAGATGGTGGGGAATGAAAGGATTTATACTCCTTGCAGAAAAACTGGTCATTTGCATCCTATTAGAAGGTTATTGAGGCCACTTGGAGGTTTGTGTGTGTGTCCTCAGGGTCACCCGAGTGGTACAAATGGGTGTGGAGCCTTCTTGGAGCTGCGGAAAGGATTGTGTTGCAAATTGGAGATAGATAGGTTACCCATTTGCATCACTCAGGATACAAAAAAACCTCCAAGTGGCCTCAACGGCTCTCTAAAAGAAGGCAAACGACCAGTTTTTCTGAAAGGAGTATAAATCCTTCCACTCCCCACCATCCAGTCAGAACCTGAAGAAGCTTCTGGGATGAGAAGCGAAACGTCCTCAAAGAAAAACAGGAAAGTCCAGTTGCCTCCTGAAAAAAATCATGACCTGGATGACGGAGAATCTCCAGAGAACGCAAAGGGTCTGTATTTAGCAGAAGGGGAAAGCTCGCTTCGAAGAGCAGGAAGCAGAGCCGCGTAACCTCGAACTCGCAACCCGGGGGGAGGTTTATTGGGCAGCGAAATGTGCTCTTGCTGCCCAAGCTGGGAGAAGTAATGAGAACATTAAAAGCCATTTGTTTAGTGACAACGGCAGAAAATGTTGATCCCGTGATCCATGGGGGTTCTGCAACCGTCGTATGTGCAAAAAGCGGGTCATAAAGTCACTTTTTTCAGTGCCCTTGTGCAGGTGGTCCTCAACTTACGACTATAATTGAGCCCCAGCATTTCTGTCGTTAAGCGAAACATTTGTTAACCGGGTTTTGCCCCGTTTTACGACTTTTCTTGCCACGGTGGCGAAGGAAATCGCTGAAGTTGTTAAGTGAGTAACACCGTCGTTAAGTGAATCTGGCTTCCTCCATTGACTCTGCTGGTCAGACGGTCACAAAAAGGGGATCACGACACTGCAACCGTCATAAGTCCATGTCAGTTTCCAAGCGTTTGGATTTTGATCCCGTGCTGCAAAGGTCGTCAAGTGTGAAAAAACGTTAAAGTTTTCCCAATGCCGTTGTAACTTTGAACGGTCACTAAAAGAGCTGTTGTAAGGCGAGGACTACCTGTAATTTCAGTCACTAAACAAATGGCTGCAAATTCGAGGATTGTCTTGTGTTTGTGTCTGGCTTCCCAGCTGCTCTCCTTTCCCCCCAACCACCATCTTTTTCTTTTCCTTTTTTTTTTAAATTAAATATGTTTTATTGACTTTTTTAACAGAATCACCTTAATATTTGGCAAACAGTGTGTTGTCTGGGTTTATATTTAAAAAACCGATTGATAACAATGAGTTTCTCTGATTCTATAGTCCACAAAATAGCTTCGCTTGGTTTTCTTTCCTCCCGATAATATTCTCTTTTGCCAACCTTGAATTAATACAGGGCTTATATCCTTGGGATAAACGACAATTAAATATAGACATTTTTTCTAATGCTTCTGCAAATGATAACCGCGTCAATATAAAGCTTCTTTTTTTGATTGCCTCGTCATAGATCCTGCTTACAAAAAAATCTTATTTAAATTGAAATAACCACCGCTGTCTCTTTCATCCTTTTGCAGCCCCAAGTACTTCAAAGTGGTCCCCGGCGAGGGGATGCCGTTTCCCCAAGACCCCACCTGCAAGGGAGACCTCTTCATGTACTTTGACATCCTCTTCCCGGCCAGACTCACCCCGGCCAAGAAGGCCCTCGTGAGGGAAGCCCTCCTGATGTGAAGACCACCCTCCCAGTAGACCCGGCCGCTCTCCCCCAACCTTTTTTTTTTTTTTTTTTAAATAATAATAAATTAAAACGTTTTCTATTGAGTTTAGATGCCAAGGACTCCTTGCAGTGGTGGGATTCAAAGACCCGAACAACCGGTTCTCTGTGTGGATGCAGGCCTGGGCCTCTGAGGCCTAGAACAGCCCTCCGGAAGTGGCATCCACGCACTTCCGGCAGGCTGCTCTAGGCCAGGGCTTTTCAACCATTTCACCCATTGTACAACTTTTAGAATATGGCAACATCCGAGTACCACCAGTCGCCTAGCAAGGTGTCAAAAACCTGATGACCAAAAAAAAAAAAAAGGAAAAAAGTGATAAAGTACAGGTAGTCCTCGACTTACAACAGTTCGCTTAGTGACTGTTCGAAGTTACAATGGCCCTGAAAAAAGTGCCCCCCAAGCCACAGCCGAGCAAGACACCTGCCTGCCCGGCCAGCCGCGCTCTTCCTCCTGTCCGAGGGTTTCATTGTTGTGAGCATTTCTGTTGAGGATTGGCAGTGGGGGTGGGGTGGGGGGGTGTTTGGTTTTTATTCCTCCCGTCTGCTGGGTGGTTGCAGCAGGTTTTGGTCCCTTCACATGACCCTTGGGACACTGTGACCGTCATAAATATGAATCAGTGGCCAAGCATCTGAATGTAAATCACAAGACCCTGGAGAGGCTGCAACATTCCAGCTGATTGGTGTTTCTTCAGGGCTCAGCAGAAGCACCAGGATCAGCGCTGAGCTCCAGCTGGAATCTGGTGCTGATCCTGGCGCTTCCACTGAGCCGACAGCCCCGAAGAAGCGCCAATCAGCTGGAAAGCAGCACTGATCCTGGGGCTTCCGCTGAGCCCTGACAGCCCTGCAGCTCCAGCCGTCTCTCACTCAGGCTTGTGCGGTGCTGCCACCGGTTCAGCTCATTCCCCTCCCGCGCTACCACTTTTCTAGGATAGTGGCGTACCACCTGCCAGGTGCCAATGTACCACAGGTGGTACCCATACCACTGGTTGAAAAGCCCTGCTCTAGGCCTGGGAGGCCTCCTCCAGGCCTCTAAGGCCTAGAACAGATTTCCGGAAGTGGCATCCACGCACTTCCTGCAGGCTGCTCTAGGCCCGGGAGGCCTTTAAGGCCTAGAACAGACTTCCGGAAGTGGCATCCACGCACTTCTGGTGGGCTATTCTAGACCTGAGAGGCCTCCTCCAGGCCTCTGAGGCCTCCGGAAGCAGTGTGTATTCAGCCGGTTCTCCGAACTCAACAAATTTTAGCTACCAGTTCTGCCGAACTGGTGGGAACCAGCTGAATCCCACCGCTGACTCCTACGGAATGGCAGGGAACATCAGTGCCGTAGTCATAGTAGAATAGTAGCATACAATAGAGCTGGTTCGTACTTATGACGGTCGTTGTGTCCCGGGGGGGTCACATGATCCAAATTCAGCCGCTTAGCAACCGGCTCATATTTGTGACGGTCGCCATGTTCCCGGGAGTCACGTGATCCCCTTTTGCGACCTTCTGACAAGCAAAGTCAATGGGGGAAGGCCAGATTCACTTAACAACCCTGTGACTCCCTTAACAACTGCAGTGATTCACTTAACAACTCGTGACGGGAAAGGTCATAAAACGGGGCAACTCACTTTACAAACGTCTCGCTGAACGGCGGAAATTTTAGCCTTCATGGTGGTCGTAAGTCGAGGCAGCCGAGTCAGCCGCCTCCTGAAACCACCCCTTATCCCCACAGATGCCGCAGGAGTGGCAACAAAGAAAATTGTGCCCACCCACATCTACACACACACACACAAAATCCAGATTTGATTTCAGTTCGAAGAGGATAGAACGGAGAACGAAAATGGGGTGCTTTTCTGCTTGAGCTTTATTTAAAAAAAAAAAAAAAAGATCGACATGCGCAGCGCGTGTTTTTTGTGTATGTTTTTTTTTTAAAAAAGATAAAAGATCATTGCAACAACATCACAAACAATTTCACAGCAGGCTGGCCCACCGAAGAAGCTTTTAAGTGCCATTTTTCTTTTCTTTTCCCCCCCCCCCCAAATTTGCAGCTGGAAAAAAGTGCCGGTAAGCCAGATCGTCCTTCAGTCAGCTCCGCCGAAAAGAACAGTTCAAGCGTGGGAAATCTGGGTTCAAGATCCTTTGCAGGTTTCAGGGTTTGAATTCAGCTTTGTAATGCGAGTAAAGGCCTTGCAAGAGCCAAGCAGGAGGGTGTCCCAAATGCATTTGGGCTGCAGCCCTCCCCTCCCCAATTGCAGCAATTTGGAGACCGTTGCAACCTTTGAAAGACATCTGGGAGATTAGGAGGCTTGGGAAAGTCGATTTTTTCCCGAGTCCCCAAAAGGGGAATTAATTAAATGGAATTAACTGGCCAAGCGAAGCCCTTTGCGACGATTCGAAGTTGAGTTGTGCGAGTGGGACAAAAATCCATCCATTTGTGTTCCAGGGGTGTGCAAGGTAGTTAGGACAAAAGTAAGACTTCTGGTATAAACATGGTGTAAGATAAGTGCGGGCATCTCAGATTCTCCAGCGTGTTTAAAAAGCGTCCTTTTCCAAACAGCAGGCGTTAAAATTGAGACTGGACTATGGTCCAACCAAGATAAATTACTTTTTTAAAAAAAAAAAAGACAGCAGGAGCGTCGGCAGATTCCGATAGCAACAGCTACAGCCAGGTCGAGACGTACAAGCGTAAAAACCATTCCAACATTTTTAAAATGGGAAATCCACAGTTTTTTTAGAAATGCATCGGTCCGGGAGAAGGGAGGGGATGGATTCATAGGATCTGGACAAAAGTTTAAATTTTGCCTGGCCGGTCAGCTCAGGATGGGGTCACCCACGATGCCCGGGCTGCCATCATGGCGCGCTTCAGCTGTTCGTATGTCACAAACATCACCACGTTCCAGGATCCCAGCCGAAGGAAGGAGGGCGTAAAGCTAAGAGGGAGAAAAGAAGGAAAATGTTGCGTAAGGAAATCAGTAGAGGTGATTTAAAGCAAGGTTTTTTGACAATTAGCCAGTGGAACTACCTGCCTCCAGAAGTGGTGAATGCTCCAAGTTTTTAAGAAGAGACTGGACAGCCATTTGTCTGAAATGGTATAGGGTTTCCTGCCTGAGCAGGGGGTTGGACTAGATGACCTCCAAGGTCCCTTCCAACGTTATTACTATTATTATTATTATAACTTGGGCAGCTTTCAGATGGGTGGACTTCAACTCCCACAATCCCTCAGCTGGCCAAATTCTTTCCCCTTTGAATGATTTTCTGGGGAACAAAAACAGCACGGAAGGGGCTCCTGCCAAATTCATCCAATTAATGGCCTCCCATTCTTAGCACACCAGTTATATTTAATAACTGCCTCCTTTACAGATAGATCTCGATTTAACAATCATTCGTTTTAGTGACCGTTCAGGTTTACAACGGCACCGAGGAAAGGGACCTAGGATCGTTTTTCACACAAGGATTGCAGCCTCCCCGCAGTCACGTGATCGAAATTCAGACACTGGGCAACTGGCATGGACTTAATGACGGTTGCAGTGTCCCGGGGTCATGTAAATCACCTTTTGGGACCCCGTGACAAGCAAAGTCAATGGGGGAAGCAGATTCACTTCACAAACAGTGTGACTCACAACAACAGCAGTTATTCCCTTAACAAGTGTGATAAGAAAGGTTGTGAAATGAGGCAAAGCTCACTTAACAAATGTCTCACTTAGTGACAAAATTTGGGGCTCTGTTTATTTTTTGCAAGCCATCCAGAGTCACTGAAAATGAGTAGGTGGCCATATAAATTCTCATAGATAGGTAGGTAGGTAGGTAGATGAGAGAGAGAGAGAGAGAGAGAGAGAGAGAGAGAGAGAGAGATAGATGATAGATGATAGAGATAGAAAGAGAGATATAGTGATATATATAGAGATAATGATATAGATAATGATAGAGAGATAATGATAGATGCTAGAATAGAAAGATAGATAATGATAGATGATAGAGATAGAAAGATAGATATAGTGATAGATGATAGATATATATAGAGATAATGATATATCCAAATTTCTTTTTTCTGACAAAGAGTAAAGAATTAAATTGGGAGACTAAGATGGACCATTTCTGGCTTTTTTGCCTTCATCAGTTAGCCATACCCTTTATGGGATTCGAACCTGGGCAGTTATACATACTAGGCAGTGATTTAGTCACTGAGCCACAGGTTCTCTTCCCCTCTTTGCCAGCAGAGTCAAGGGAGTAATTATAGGGAGTTCAGACAGATTGGTCTGATTGTGAACACCTTGACATTTTCAACTGCCATACTGCAGTTT